>NC_041381.1:580285682-580368059 GCF_002162155.2 Triticum dicoccoides | reverse complement strand
CTTCCAGACAAAGGGAGCCACGCGGCATGCGGGTGGCGGGCGGCCAGCCCGCCGCTTGGCTGGCGCACCAGCTGTTTTCCTGCCTTAGGACTTTGGGAAGGCTTCGCCGAGAAGGCACGCGCAAGGGAGGCCGGCTCCTAGCCGCCGGCTCTTCGGGATAGGAAGCTGGCCGAGCTTCTCGTTCCCCCCTTCAGGCGCGAAGCCCAACCAGCTTCGGGGACTACTGTCAGAGTAAATGACCATGGGTAGCCTAACCGGCTCCCTTTGGCCCTCAGAAAAACAATGGGCCGACGGAGCCTTGAGGCGCCCAAGACACGGGGCCGCCTTCTTCCGGCCGGCTATCGCTTGGGCCGACTAGCGGAGGGCGGCCCGGCCGTAAACAATCTTCGGGGGACGCCACGACATGGCTGACTCCAGGAAAGCCGGCCCATGAAGGACCGGCTCCAAGAAAGCCGTCCCATGAAGGACTGGCTCCAAGAAAGCCGGCCCATGGCAGGCGGCCATGGGCCGCACCCTATAGTCAACCCCCCATAACAGTGATGAGACGGGGCGTGGCTACAGTGGACCCTGCCACCCTCGAATCTCGGAAGAGGCATGGCTACAGTACGCCGTACAAGGCGTACATCTCCTGTCCGGCGAGGCACTGTAGCCATGCGAACCATGACGCCATCCATGACGAGCCACTGGTACGGCCCAGATGCGGCGGGCCCCTTTGGTCAGAGAGACATCCAAAGGCGGCCTGGCCTCCCCTAGCCGGCCAAGGCCAGGCTGGCTTCCTGCAGCCGGCTTGCCCCACTCCTCGGGGCGCGCGCACCATCAAGCGGACAAGACGAGGTAAGGCTACAGTGAGCGCCCGCAAGGCGGCAGCACTGTAGCCATGCTTACCTCGACAAAGCCCTCGTCATCAGAGGCGAGGCGACAGTAACCCGCCCCCGACAAGACCCCCCAAGCGGTGGGGCCGGTAGCCGGCGGGACCCACCAGTCGGCAGGCCCCAGAAGCCGGCGGACGTAGACGCTGACAGCCTGGGCCCATGCCCAGGCCGGATTACCATTGTACCCCCGGGGGGTAGGCCTATATCAACCCCCCGGGACACCCATGCAAAGGGTTGGACTCTGATAGTTTTAGCCACTACGTAGAGGGAAGAAAGGAGCTAGTCATGCCCTTCTTCTTCCTCTCACCGAACAGCTCTAGGAGCAGCTTGTAGCAACTTATTCATCTAGTGATCATGCGGAGACCCCGTAGAGCAGCAGTAGGGGTGTTATCTCCGCGGAGAGCCCCGAAGCTGGGTACGATTCACCGACGTGCATGTCTTCGCCTCATCCCGTTTCCAGGCACCGGCGATGTTTTACTGGCTCCCACAATGATAAGCCATCCGTTGGCATATGCCGTACCTACCACCCGACAATAGGGGAAGGGAGGAGGGGTGGTGCCCCTAGGGTTCCCCCTAGGGGGGTGGTGGCCAGGGCAGATGGGATCTCCCCTAGGGTGACTTGCCCCCCAAGCCGGGAGGTGGGAAGCCGTAGGGGGCACCCCCAACCCTCCTGGTCACGTGTGATGGGGTGAGGGGGGCGCTCAACCCCTTGTGGGCTGGTTTGCCCCCTCCCCTTGGCCCATGCCCCCCAACACTTGCCGGGGCCCCTCGAAACCCCTTTCGGTGACGCTGGTCATCACCCGGTACTCCCGGAACAATTTCGGACTTCAATACCATTCATCCAATATATTGATCTTCACCTCCGGACCATTGCGGAGTTCCTCGTCACGTCCGGGATCTCATCCGGGATTCCGAACAACCTTTGGTAACCACCATAAAGACTCAACTATACTTATACCTTCACCAAACGTTTAAGTGTGTAGACCCTGCGAGTTCGAGAACTCTGCAGACATGACCGAGACACCTCTACGGTCAATAACCAATAGCAGGACTTGGATGCCCATATTGGTTCCTACATATCCTACAAAGATCTTATCGGTCGAACCTCGATGTCAAGGATTCAGCTAATCGTGTATGCAGTTCCCTTTGTCTATCAGTATGTTACTTGCCCGAGATTTGATCGTCGGTATCTCCATACCTAGTTCAATCTCGTTACCGGCAAGTCTCTTTACTCATTCCGTAATACAAGATCCCGTGACAACTCATTGGTCATATTACTTGCAAGCTTATTGTGATGTTGTATTACCGAGTGGGCCATGAGATACCTTTCCGTCATATGGAGTGACAAATCCCAGTCTTGATCCACGCCAACTCAATGGACACCCTCGGAGATACTTGTAGAGCACCTTTATAGTCATCCAGTTACGTTGCGATGTTTGGTACACCCAAGGCACTCCTCCGGTGTCAGTGAGTGGCATGATCTCATGGTCATTGGAACATATACTTAACATTCAGAAAAACGATAGCAATAAACTGGACACGATCATATGCTACGTTCATAGTTTGGGTCTTATCCATCACATCATTCCCTAATGATGTGATCCCATTATCAAATGACAACTCATGTCCATGGCTAGGAAACCGTAGCCATCTTTGATAAACGAGCTAGTCCGCTAGAGTCTTACTAGGGACATGTTGTTGTCTATGTACCCACATATGTATTTGAGTTTCCGGTCAATAAAATTATAGCATGGATAATAAGCGATTATCATGAACAAGGAAATATAATAATAACCACTTTATTATTGCTTCTAGGGTGTATTTCCAATAGTCTCCAACTTGCACTAGAGTTAATAATCTAGAATTAGATGGTAATAAATCTAACACCCATAGAGTTCTGGTGTTGATCGTGCTTTGCCTGTGGAAGAGGTTTAGTCAATGGATGTGCAACATTCAGGTCCGTATGCACTTTGCAAATCTTTATGTCTTCCTCCTTGATGTAATCGCGGATGGAATTGAAGCGTCACTTTATGTGTCTGGTCCTCTTGTGAAACCTTGGTTCCTTGGCTAGAGCAATGGCACCAGTGTTGTCACAGAACAGAGTCATCGGGTCCAGTGCATTCAAACACCTTCCTTTGCTGCCTTCGAGGCAGATATGTACTCCGCTTCGCATATACAATTAGCTATCACGCTTTGCTTGGAACTGCAACAACTTACCGCTCCCCCATTTAGAATATATACGTATACGGTTTGAGACTTAGAGTCACCCGGATTAGTGTCAAAGCTTGCATCAACAAAACCCTTTACGACGAGCTCTTGATCACCTCCATAAACGAGAAACATTTCCTTAGTCCTTTTCAGGCACTTAAGGATATTCTTCACCATTGTCTAGTGACCCACTACTGGATAACTTTGAAACCTTTCGGCCATACTTATGGCAAGGCTGGCATCCGGTCTTGTGCACAACATCCGTACATGATAGAGCCTTTGGCAGAGGCATAAGGGATGGCACTCATCTTTTCTTTATCCTCTGTAGTCGCCGGGCATTGAGTCTGACTCAACTTCACACCTTGCAAAACAGGCAAGAACCCCTTCTTGGACTGATCCATTTTGAACTTCTTCAAAATCTTATCGAGGTATGTGCTTTGTGAAATTCCTATCAAGCGTCTTAATCTATCTCTATAAATCTTGATGCCCAATATGAAAGCAGCTTCTCCTAGGCCCTTCATTGAAAAAATCTTGTTCAAATATTCCTTCATGTTTTCCAAAAGTTCTATATTGTTTCCAATCAGCAATATGTCATCCACATATAACACCAGAAACGCTATAGAGCTCCCACTCACTTTCTTGTAAATACAAGTTTCTCCATAAACTTGTATAAACCCAAACGCTTTGATAACCTCATCAAAGCGAGTATTCCAACTCCAAGATGCTTGCACCAGTCAATAAATGGATCGCTGGAGCTTGCACACTTTGTCAGCATTCTCTGGATCGACAAAACCTTCCGGTTGCATAATATACAACTCTTCCTTAAGGAAACCATTAAGGAACGCTGTTTTGTCATCCATCTGCCAGATTTCATAATCGAAAAATGCAGCTATTGCCAACATGATTCTGACGGACTTAAGCATCACTATGGGTGATAAAGTCTCATCGTAGTCAACTCCTTGAACTTGTGAAAACCCCTTTGCCACAAGTCGAGTTTTATAGACGTTGACATTACCGTCTGCGTCCGTCTTCTTCTTGAAGATCCATTTGTTCTGAATGGCCTTTCGGTTCAATAGTAACTTGATCCGAAACATCATGATCACCATCATTAGCTTCCTCTTCAACTGACATAGGTGTCACAGAAACATCTTTCTGCGCTGCACTACTCACTAGTTGAAGTAAAGGTTCAACAACCTCATCAAGTTCTATTTTCCTCCCACTCAATTCTTTCAAGAGAAACTTTTTCTCGAGAAAGGACCCGTTCTTAGTGACAAACACTTTGCCCTCGGATCGAAAATAGAAGGTATGCCAAATCCTCTCTTTTGGGTATCCTATGAAGATGCATTTGTCCGTTTTGGGTTCGAGCTTTTCTGGCCGAAGCCTTTTGACATAAGCATCGCAACCCCAAACCTTAAGGAATGACAGCTTAGGTTTCTTGCCAAACCACAGTTCATACGGTGTCATCTCTACGGACTTAGATGGTGCCCTATTTAAAGTGAATGCAGTTGTCTCTAATGCATAACCCCAAAATAATAGTGGCAGATCGGCAAGAGACATCATAGAACACACCATATCCAATAAGGTACGATTACGACGTTCACACACATCATTACGCTGTGGTGTTCCAGGTGGCGTCAACTGTGAAACAATTCCACATTGTCTTAAGTGATTGCCAAACTCATAACTCAAATATTCTCCCCCTCGGTCGGATCATAGGAATTTAATCTCATTGTTACGATGATTCTCAACTTCATTCTAAAATTGCTTGAACTTTTTAAACATTTTAGACTTATGCTTCATCAAGTATCTACTCAAGTAATCGGTGAAGGTGAGAAAGTAACGATATCCACCACAGGCATCAATGCTCATCGGACCACACACATCAGTATGTATGATTTCCAACAAGTCACTTGCCCGTTCCATTGTTTCAGAAAACGGGGTCTTCGTCATCTTGCCCGTGAGGCATGGTTCGCATGTGTCAAGTAATTCAAGATCAAGTGACTCCAAAAGTCCATCAGCATGGAGTTTCTTCATGCGCTTTACACCAATATGACCTAAGCGGCAGTGCCACAAGAAAGTGGTATTATCATTATTAACTCTACATCTTTTGGCATCAATATTATGAACATGTGTATCATCACTATCGAGATTCAGTAAGTATAAGCCCCTTACAATGGATGCATGACCATAAAAGATATTACCCATATAAATAGAACAATCATTATTGTTTGATTTAAATGAGTAACCATCTCGCATTAAACGAGATCCATATATAATGTTCATGCTCAACGCATGCACTAAATAACAATTATTCAGGTTCATCACTAATCCCAATGGTAATCGAAGAGCGAGCGTGCCGACGGCGATCACATCAACCTTGGAACCATTTCCCACGCGCATCATCACTTCGTCCTTTGCCAGCCTCATTCTATTCCATAGTTCCTGCTTTGAGTTGCAAATGTGAGCAACCAAACCGGTATCAAATACCCAGACACTACAATGAGAGTTGGTAAGGTACACATCAATAACATGTATATCATATATACCTTTGTTGACGCTGGCCCCCTCTTGTCGGCTAGATACTTGGGGCAGTTCCGCTTCCAGTGGCCAGTTCCGTCGCAATGAAGCACTCAGTTTCTGGCTTGGGTCCAGCCTTGGGTTTCTTCACGGGAGGAGCAACTGTTTTGCCACCCTTCTTGAAGTTTCCCTTATTTCCCTTGCTCTTCTTGAAACTAGTGGTTTTATTCACCATCAACACTTGATGCTCCTTCTGGATGTCTGACTCAGCGACTTTCAGCATCGCGATCAGCTCGGAGACTGATTTGTTCATCCCTTGCATGTTATAGTTCAACACAAAGCTCTTATAGCTAGGTGGTAGCGATTGAAGAACTCTGTCAGTGACAACCTCTGGCGGGAGCTCAATTCCCAATTCAGCCAGACGGTTGTAGTACCCAGACATTCTGAGTATGTGCTCACTGACAGACCCATTCTCCTCCATCTTGCAAGCATAGAACTTATCGGAGGTCTCATACCTCTAGATCAGGGCATTCTTCTCAAAGATAAACTTCAAATCTTGGAACATCTCGTATGCTCCATGACGTTCAAAACGCCTTTGAAGTCCTGGCTCTAAGCCATACAGCATGGCACACTGAACTATTGAGTATTCATCAACACGCGACTGCCAGGCGTTCATAACATCCACAGTTGCTGGAGGGGGTGGCGCACCAAGCGGTGCATCAAGGACATAATACTTATGGGAAGCCGTGAGGATAATCATTAGATTATGGGCCCAGTCCACAAAGTTACTTTCGTCATCTTTCAGCTTAGCTTTCTTTAGGAACACATTGAAATTCAGGGGAGCTACTACGCGAGCCATTGATCTACACCATAAATTTGCAGAGGCAACTTTAGACTATATATTGTTCATGACAATGAGTTCAATTAATCATATTACCTAATGTAACGCCCCGGATGTAACTTTCCATAATTGTAATTCCAACTCTTGCCATTTCCAGCTATGTGTTATGTTTTTTCCTCCGTGGTTGGTTTTTTGTTTTTTGTTTTGCATTTTGTTCATGGCATGCATCTCATCTCATAGCATTATGTGCATTGCATCTGCATGTTTTCTTAAAGCTTGCATCCGCTCGTAGTTGCCGTTCGTTGCTCCTCTCCATTGCGTTTGTTGACCGTTTCGAGACCAACCGTGTTTTCGTTTCCTCTTGTCAAACCACCTACCCTCTCTGCACAACCACCGACCCCCTCTTGCGCGCGTCCGAAAACTTCCCCGAACCCGACCCGCTCGGTCATTACCGTTGGATCCGGATCATCCCCAAACATCTATAAAACATCTCCGTTTTCTTATTTGGACTCCCTACCTGTTTATTCTCAACCGCTCGATTATGATCCGATGAACTAAACCCACTCCCCATTATCCTATATATAAACCAACCCCATACCTAATCTAGCCTAACCCTAAAACCTAGGAGCTTTGTCCCTCCCCGCCGCCGCCACTCCTCCTGTCTCCTCCCACCTAGGGATCTCCTCCTGATCCACCTGCGCCTCCCTGCATCATGCCCTACTTCACCCACCTCGCCGGCAGGTTCCGGCCCTGCCTTGAGCGCCCCCGCGTCGGAAGCTGCTTCCCGCGCCTCTGCATCGATCTGCCAGAGCCGCATGTCGCCGGATCCCGTCCTTGTCGCCTCACCACTGTACCCCGTCCTTGACCCTAGATCCATTTGTTCCAACTGCCACCTCATCGTCCGTTGGCTTCCCGCTGCTCTCTGCCGCTTCCTGCTGCGGCTGCAAGCTACCGCCGCCCCGTGCCAAGTCCCTCTCCGTCGTCCTCTGCTCGGGAACAAGCACGACGCTCGCCGCTTCCCTTGCTTGTCCCGCGCGCCTGGAGATCGAGCAGCAACGCTCGTTCTCGAGAGCGTTGACCAGCCGCCTTCGCCAGCTCCTTCGGCCTCACCTCGTGGCCCAGGTCCGCACATCCATGGATGACATGGAGCCGTTCGCCTCCTGTGCACGCTATGTTTTCTGCCAAGACTAGTAAGGCCGCCTTGCACTACCGACGCTGATCACCAAGTTCAACTACATTTGACCATGTACCTCTACATCCATCTTCGAATCACCAAGACCACCTTCGTCGGCTATGTCCCTGGACTAGTACCACTTGCACCAAGTACGCCTTCGTCAAGATGCATGCCCGAGCTAGCACCGTTTCCGTGGATCGTGCAAAGTACCTCTACCAACGTCCCTGAACATTATACGACTACCGTCGCCCGAAGACCCGTGTACCATGAGCGGCAAGTTCGACTACCGTCGCACGAACCTTATCCCTTTGTCGCTTCGGGCCACATATCCACCAACCTGGGCTTGGACCATGGGTGAGCAGCCCCTCTCCTGTACACTGTTGGCCCACCCGGTCTCAGCCCGTTTTGTTTTTTTCCCAGTTCAACGATTTTAGCTATTTATCCAGAGAGTGCAGTTTTGCAGAAAACCCCTTGCATATCATGCATATAATAACTCCACAACCGTGCATCGGATTAAAATGATGTAAGCATGTGAAATGCTTAGTTTTCATAATCTGCAACTTTCATCCATGTTTAAAATGTTTAAATTGCTGCTTGCATTTATTTTTCTTAAATGCCATGCTAAAATGATTTATTTCATAACTAAATAATCGTAGCTCCAAATTAAATAAACTTTATATGTAAATGGGGTGGAAAAATGCATAGATTAACATGGTGCACTTTATTTTCCTGTTTAATAACAATAAAATATGGGTTTAGACAGAACAGTTCCAAACTCAATTTATGCACACGAGGATTTACCGGAATTGTTGTTTTGTGGTTCCGACCTCATTTAAACTTGCCTAAATAGTTAGTTTACTTTTGTTTCACCTCTTCCCATGTTTAACAAAATTTAATATTGTTGGGTAGCTTAAACGAGAGTGAACTAAATATATGGATGTGGTGTTTCGTCGATATGCAACTCGTTGCATATTGAACTCCACTTAACTTGTAGTTTTGTTTGTTGCACTTTGCCATGCCATGCCTCATCAAACTGGACGTGCATCATACTTGGTTGAGCATTATGCCATGTTTATGCTTGTGTGTTTACCATGTTGTTTGCTTCTTTCCGGTTGCGCTTCTCCTTGATATTTCCGGTAATGTTGCGTTTGTGAGGATTCGTTCGACTATGTCCATTTGTCTTCTTCTTGGACTCGTTCTTCTTCCTTGCGGGATCTCAAGCAAGATGACCATTACCCTCGATACCACTTCTATCTTTGCTTGCTAGTTGCTTCATTCTATCGCTATGCTGCGCTACCTATCATTTGTTTACCATGCCTCCTATATTGCCATGTCAAGCCTCTAACCCACCTTTCCTAGCAAACCATTGTTTGGCTAAGTTACCACTTTTGCTCAGCCCCTCTTATAGCGTTGTTAGTTGCAGGTGAAGTTGAAGATAGCTCCATGTTGGAACATGATTATGTTGGGATATCACAATATCTCTTATTTTAATTAATGCATCTATATACTTGGTAAAGGGTGGAAGGCTCGGCCTTTTGCCTGGTGTTTTGTTCCACTCTTGCTGCCCTAGTTTCCGTCATACCGGTGTTATGTTCCTTGATTTTGTGTTCCTCGCGCGGTCGGGTTTATGGGAACCCCTTGATAGTTTGCTTTGAATAAAACTCCTCCAGCAAGGCCCAACCTTGGTTTTACATTTGCCTAACAACCTATAACTTTCCCTTGGGTTTTCGTGAGCTCGAGGGTCATCTTTATTTTAACACCCCTGGGCCAGTGCTCCTCTAAGTGTTGGTCTGAACCGAGCAACCTGCGGGGCCACCTTTGGGAAACTTGAGGCCTGGTTTTACTCGTAGCTTGACTTATCTAGTGTGCCCTAAGAACGAGATATGTGCAGCTCCTATCGGGATTTGTCGGCACATTCGGGCGGTCTTGCTGGTCTTGTTTTACCATTGTCGAAATGTCTTGTAACCGGGATTCCGAGGCTGATCGGGTCTTACCGGGAGAAGGAATATCCTTTGCTGATCGTGAGAGCTTGTGATGGGCTAAGTTGGGACACCCCTGCAGGGTTTAAATTTCAAGAGTCGTGCCCGCGGTTATGTGGCAGATGGGAATTTCTTAATATCTGGTTGTAGAGAACTTGACACTTGACTTAATTAAAACGCATCAACCGCGTGTGTAGCCGTGATGGTCTCTTTTCGGCGGAGTCCGGGAAGTGAACACGGTTTGGGTTATGTTTGAACGTAAGTAGTTTGAGGATCACTTCTTGATCAGTTCTAGCTTGACGATCGTTGCATAGTTTCTCTTCTTACTCTTGTACTCGTATGTTAGCCACCATTTTGCTTAGCGCTTGCTGAAACTCCACCTCATTACCACATCCTACCCATAAGCTTAAATAGTCTTGATCTCGCGGGTTTTGAGATTGTTGAGTCCTCGTGACTCACAGATACTACCAAAACAGTTGCAGGTCCCGATGATACCAGTGCAGGCGATGCTACCAAACTCAAGTGGGAGTTCGACGAGGTCCTTGGCTGTTACTACGTGTATTTTCCTGTTGATCAGTAGTGGAGCCCAGTTGGGACGATCGGGGATCTAGCATTTGGGGTTATCTTCTTTTTCATTTGGTTTTGTCCGTAGTTGGACTATGTGTGTACTCGGAATGATGTATGAATTATATGATCTTTTTGTGAAGTGGTGATTGTAAGCCAACTCTCTTTATCCCTTTCGTGTTCATTACATGGGATTGTGTGAAGATGACCCTTCTTGCGACAAAACCACAATGCGGTTATGCCTCTAAGTTGTGCCTCGACATGTGGGAGATATAGCCGCATCGTGGGTGTTACACCTAAGAACTCTGATAACCCACAAGTATAGGGGATCAATTGTAGCCTCTTTCGATAAGTAAGAGTGTCGAACCCAACGAGGAGCTAAAGGTAGAACAAATATTCCCTCAAGTTCTATCGACCACCGATACAACTCTACGCATGTTTAACGTTCGCTTTACCTAAAACAAGTATGAAACTAGAAGTACTTTGTAGGTGTTGCTGGATAGAATTGCGAGATAATAAAGAGCACGTAAATAAAAAATAGGGGCTGTTTATATAAAGAAACAATAAAGTTAGTATATCGAGTGTGGAAAAGTAGTGGTAGGAGTCGTGAAATTGTCCCTAAGAAATTGACTACTTTACTATACCGATAGCATGTTTTATGTGGGAGAGGCATAAGCTAACATAATTTCTCTTCTTGGATCATATGCAATTATGATTGGAACTCTAGAAAGCATCCACAACTACTAAAGATCACTAAGATAAAAACCCAACCATAGCATTAAAGCATCAAGTCCCCTTTATCCCATATGCCACAACCCCCTTACTCGGGTTTATGCTTCTGTCACTCAAGCAACCCACTATAAGAGAATCATGAACATATTGCAACACCCTACAGCGGGAATCCCTCACGCTTGCGCGGCACGGAGGGCACAATAGGACAACAACATAACCACAAGCAAATTAAACCAATCATAGCAATTCACCAATTACCGATAGGACAACGAAAATCTACTCAGACATCATAGGATGGCAACACATCATTGGATAATAATATGAAGCATAAAGCACCATGTTCAAGTAGAGGGTACAATGGGTTGCGGGAGAGTGGACCGCTGAATATAGATGGGGGAAGGTGATGGAGATGTTGGTGAAGATGGCGGAGGTGTTGGTGTAGATCGCGATGATGATGATGGCCCCCGGCGGCGTTCCGGCGCTACCGGAAGCGAGGGGGAGAGAGCCCCCCTTCTTCTTATTCTTCCTTGACATTCTCCCTAGATGGGAGAAGGGTTTCCCCTCTGGTCCATGGTCTCCATGGCATGGGAGGGGCGAGAGCCCCTCCGAGATTGGATCAGTCTCTCTGTCTCTCTCTGTTTCTGCGTTCCTGATTCTGACCTTTCACCGTTTTTTATATTCCCGGAGATCCGTAACTCCAATTGGATTGAAACCTTCGCCATGATTTTTTCCTGAAAATTAGCCTTTTGCGGCCAAAGAAGAGCAGCAACCGCCTTACGGGGTGCCCACGAGGGTCAGGGGCGCCCCCTGGGCTCCAGAAGACTTCTAGCTATTCCGAGTTTTGCCGTGTGTTTCTTTTGTGCTTGCTCTTTTATTTTTGCATTGCATCATGTCATCATGCCAGCATGTCATTTAATTTTTAAAACCTCAACTAAATAAATTGCATAGATCTTTTGATCTATTTAAATCAAGGGAATTCAAGTAGCTCTAGTTTTATCTTTCCAACAGACACACGATACGATATGGGATCTATCATATGTTTGTTTCCGGCTTATTCCGCAAGCCAAATCCTTTATTTTGTTTTATTTGTGGTATTCGAGTTGCTTCGAAGTCAAGTGTTGATCCATACCTTCCCTAAATGGTGTTCTCATATTGCTATGTGAATACTTAATCCTTCTTGATCATTGAGGTTGTCATGTTAATTCTTTTCCTACCGGCGTGCTTCTCTTCAAGTGGATCCGATCATTCTCCCCATCCGCAAGATCATTTCTAAGTTTTCTCAATGGTGTTTGTTTCATCTGTCCCAAGTTGTCTTTGTTTTCCCGCCCTCCCACCCTTTTTTATTCAAGGACTCAGATTTCTTAATCAAGTATCCTTTTATTGATGGGAAGACTCTCCATTCTTTTCCGTCAATGTTCTTATCCGGTGATTCTCAGGAAGATACTAACGGAGCTTCAAGTTCATCATTCTTCGTTCTCTTTTCTTCTTCGGTGGTTTCAATTCAAGCTTTCAGTGTTGATCATATTCCTTTCCTCGTGTCAATTGCTTTGTCAGGTTTGGTGCACCTCTTAATTACTCACCTTCCTCTATTTCTTCTCCGGAGTGCTTAAGATTATCTCAGAAGATTCAAGTTTCCATTCTCAATCTGTTCAAGCTATTTAGAGATTATTATCTCATTCAAGTCATTTAATTCAACCGGCGCAATCCCCCCTTTCAATCAATCGTTCAACGGTGTTTTCCTTTTGAGTGGGCCCTAACCCACATGTCTTTTCCCAGGATCTTACCTGACTCTTCTAATTATCAGGATCGATTCTCAAATTCATTTCCAAGTTTGACGTAAGAATAAATTTTCATCAGTCAAATGTCTTTCTCCAAGATCGATCTCAATTTTTTTTATTGTTGGCTCAACCTTTTTGTTTTTCATTCTACCAGAGTATCTCAACAATTCATGGTGGTGTTTCTTGTCGTCATTCTCGGATTTTGAAGACCGAAGAAGAGTTCCTCTTAAATCCTTACCCATTCTTCCAAAGATGCATAGTTCAAGCTTGATGCCATCCTCTCATAATTGTTTTCGATTGTGAGAATTCTCTTCACCCATCCAGAGCAATTCAGGAGTCTCTTCAGTTTGATTCTCCGGAGCCCATCATCTCAGAATTATTCATTCTTAGCTTTCAGCTCTCATTCTTCAAATCTTACCGGTCAATCATTCAAATACCCTCTAATCAGTTCATGATCTCTTTGTTCTCTTGCATCTAAATCCCCTCAATTATCTTCATTCGTTTTCCAAATCTTCCCGGCGAATTGTGCCTTTGTTACGTTCATTTTAAATTCTTACGGTGGTTCGTTCAAGAGTTCTCTTCCTTGGTTATCATATCAATTCATTCGTTCTTTCCAATCCTATCGGTGGTCGTTGAAGACCTTCCTCAAGTTTACGCTATATCTCTCTTAATCCTTTCTACGAGAATAAGTAGTATGCCAAATCCATTGCTTGTCATCAATTTAATTTGATGAAGGATAAGCATACAATAAATCTTATTCTTATTTCCTCTAGGTTATTCAATTCTTTTCTTCCGGAGATTGTTCATGATGAAGTAATTCTCGGCTCTAGTGTTTCATCTTTTCCTTTTCTGGAGTTCCATGTTTTCTCGGTTATATCGTCGCGAAGCTTCATCTAAATCACCGCAGGGCTTCACCTTGTTTTCAACTTCCCTTTCTTTTTATCATCCTTTTATTACCGGAGTTCTCCATGGAGGCTCTACATGATGGTTCATCAAGGATTTAGTTCCTTCTCGAAGTGTTCATCGAGATTCTTTTCAGAGGAGTTCAAGCATTCTTCATCTTGCATTCGAAAGTGCAATTCTCCTACCTTATCTTTTGAGATGGTGTTATATCACTCTTGACAATTTGCATTCATGCTTCGTGATTCACATGTTGTCAAGAACGAGGTATTTTAAATCTATCAATCTCTTCATTAGAGTTATCTTGGTAAAGATTTCACCTAAAGCCTTCCCTAAGGAATGTTGCTATTGTGGTGCTTATCAATGATCCAAGTTATCTCTCTATCATCTTGTTGGAAGAAGTTTTTTTCCATCTCGTTGGTGTTATCAATTATATTATTATTTTCTATAGTGGTAGAATTTCGCCTCAATTTTGAAAAGTTTTCCATAAGCCCACTACAAGCTTATTCGTTTCGTTGTTGGTTTTCCAACAACTCCGTTCTAACCTTCTTGGAAGGGTGCTTTCCATATTCTTTTGTGGTAGAAGTTGACATTTTCTTCTCCATTCCTTTATTCCAATGATCTATCTTCTATTCTTTCTTCCGGAGGCATGGTAATGTTGCTCTCTTCACTCATCATCTCGAATTGTGAGGATCGTGTTCTTTTCTTGCTTATCCATTTAACCGGAGTGTTGTGTCTATCATTCCTCTTTTAATCGGAGACTCATCCAAGTGCTTTCATTTTGCCAAGTTCATATTCTATCCCTTCCATTTTCAACCGGAGTGTTGCCCGAATTCTTCCTCTCTCATCTTGTTTTAACCGGAGTGGTTTCGAATTCTATCTTGTCCATTAAACTCTTGATTCATGTCTTTGCAACCTTCAAGTTCTTGTAATGTTCCTTGTTCCTCTTTTCTAATGGATTGTTTGCAATCTCGTTCATCTCCTTTGTATTCTTTCTTTCAATTTGTTCAACCTCTCAAGGTTCGTGGTTTCACTCGTTTGTCGAAGAAGCAACTTTGTTTTACCTCTCCTCTTCCTTTTACGCTTCTCTCCGGTGCCATCCTAGATCTCGATACGAGATCCTCTCGTAGTGGTGGAGTGTTGTGACGCCCCAAGACCGGAGCTCCAGAAGACTTCCAGCTATTCCGAGTTCCGCTGTGTGTTTCTTTTGTGCTTGATCTTTTATTTTTGCATTGCATCATGTCATCATGCCAGCATGTCATTTAATTTTGAAAACCTCAACTAAATAAATTGCATAGATCTTTTGATCTATTTAAATCAAGGGAATTCACATGGTGATTTCTCTTTATAACATATCCTCCCAATATTAGGGAGCTATATTAAATATTTCTTTATTTTGGAAATCACCATAACACACTTGCAAATAAATCCCAATGCCTTTGTTATCTCAATTCTTGGTCTCAACTCTGCCCATAAATTCTTTCGTCACTTTCTGGAGCTCCATCCAAAATCTCAACATTTTGGCCACTCCTAAACCTTGTCCTGGTTTAAACAATTTGAATTAAATTCAAATGAGTTTGAATTTAAAACTTCCATTCATGCCCACTTCTATTTTACCTGGAACAAGCTCATTTTTAGGAGTCCGGAAAAATTAACCCTATGCGCATATTCTTTCCCTAACCCCCTCTTCATTTTCGTTCTCTCTAATGTTTTTTTTCTATTATAGAAAATATAAGAGGAGAGAGAGCCCAGCCCAGCTGCCCAGCCAGGCCTCTGGCCACTTCCTTCTCTACCGGGCCGACCTCTAAGGCCCAGCCGCGCCCCGCTGTTAACCCTAGCCCGACCATCGCTCGATCCCCATCTCGCCCTTCGTTCTCCTCCTGCGCCGCCACACACCCAGTGCCCAATCCCCATCGCCTCCTCCCGTCCCTTTGCCTCACCGCGCCCAAGCTCCTGAAGCCCGAGCTGTCCCCGAGCGCCTCCTCTTGCTGCTTCGTCCCTGCGCCATCCGGCGACCCCCGCCTCGAACCCGTCGCCTCCATCCCATTCTACGCCTTGTTGCTGTTGCTGGCCATGAGCTCGCCGGCTACTGCAGGTCTTCCTCCGGTCGTCCGCAACTCCTTTCGTTACTCCTTCTTCCTTGTTTTTCCTAACCCCGAGCTGTCGTCGCTCCTGCTGCAGGGACACCATGGTCGAGACCGCCTCCAGCAGCTCCTCCACCGCGCCCTGCTTCTCCTCCCGTGCTGCGCCTCCACGCGTCATCCGCATCCCCAGCCTCCTCACCGGTGACTTGCAATTCCAGCAAACCCCACGCGCCCTCTCCTTCCCTTCCTGCCTCGTCCTCGGTGCCTCGTCCCCGAGCCCTACGCGCCCGACGCTGCCCCGTCTCCTTGTGCCGGCCCCACCACCAAGTCCCGCTGCTGGAGCTCGCCTTCATCCCAACTCCGGCCGGATCCGCCCCCGCGCCACCCGGATCCGCCGCTGCTGCTCATCCATGGCGCCATGGCCTCTGCCTCTTTTGGCCGACCTGTTGCTGCCGTGCACAACCTCTGCCGTGCCCTGTTGTGCGTGCTCTCCGCTGCCTAGCACTGTTGACGTCAAGTCCGTGGCCGCAACAACCTGGGTGCCAAGTTCCTCTTCCGAAGTCATCAAGTGCGCGAGGACCTCGAGTACGACTACACGATGACGCGTCAAGTACCTCTATCGCCGTCTCCGTATCGCCAAGTCCAGCGACGCCAAGTTCCCCTCCGACCAGCATACAACTACCGTCGTGGTGCATTTCGCCAAGTCCACTGCAACGTGAACGACTACCGTCGACCCTCAAGCTCACAAGTACCCTACGGATACGACAAGTTCGACTACATGGATACGACAAGTTCCTCTACGAAACGTGTACCACTACCGTCGACCTGAACATCTATGAAAATGTGTACAACTACCATCATCGTGTACCACTACTTCCATTACAGCCGACATGTACGACTATGAAACATGAATGACTACCGTCGCCGAGACCGCAAGTACCACGACAACCCCGAAGGGATTCGAATCCGTCAAGTTCATCTATGAAACGAGTACCACTACTTCCCTCGACGACTCGAACCGCTCCGAAAATGCACGCTTCAAAGGTATAACCCCGGGACGACCGCCCATGAACGAATGCTTGTGTGTTGTATGAGATGACCGTATGTTGCACCGTGTCCGAATTGTCATTGCAAGTTCCTCCTTGTTTGCCATGCCGTCGACCCGTGGGAACCCGGTAACCGAAATCACCCCACCATCTTGCATGACTCGCTCACGTCACACTTCCTTTTGCACCGGTACCTCCACGAGTTGTCGGATCATCGAAATGTTGCCGTGGCACCATTTCCGTTGTCGTTGCCATGGCACCCCTTTCGTTCCGCCATGGTGACCAAATGCTTCGTAACATGCTCATGTCAACGTTTTCATAAAATTGCATAAACCTTGATTATGTCATCCGCATCATGTTAACAACATTTAAATGGTTAAAATTGTGTTTGCATTAAATTGCTAAATGACATATGGGGATTTTTCCAGAATTGTTGTTTGTTGTTTCCGGCCTCATTTAAACTTGCCTAGATAGGTGGTTTGCTCATGCTTCACCTCTTTCCATGTTTAATAACATTTAAAATTGTTGGGTACATAAACGAGAGAGAACTAAATAACTCGAATGTGGTGTCTTGTCAATATGCAACTCGTTGCATATTGAGCTCCACTTAGCTTGTAGTATTGTTTGTTGCACTTTGCCATGCCATGCCTCATTAAACCGGACATGCATCATACTTGATTGTGCATCATGCCATGTTTATGCTTGTGTGTTTACCATATTGTTTGCTTCTTTCCGGTTTGCTTCTCTCGTTAGCTTCGGTTTCGTTCCGGAGTTGTGAGGATTCGTTCGACTACGTCTGTTTGTCTTCTTCATGGACTCGTTCTTCTTCCTTGCGGGATTTCAGGGAAGATGACCATTATCCTCGATATCACTTCTATCTTTGCTTGCTAGTTGCTCCATTCTATCGCTATGCTGCGCTACCTATCACTTGTTTACCATGCCTCCCATATTGCCATGTCAGCCTCTAACCTTTTCATCCTTCCTAGCAAACCGTTGCTTGGCTATGTTACCGCTTTGCTCAACCCCTCTTATAGCATTGTTAGTTGCAGGTAAAGTTGAAGATTGCTCCATGATGGACAGGATTATGTTGGAATATCACAATATCTCTTATTTAATTAATGCATCTTTATACTTGGTAAAGGGTGGAAGACTCGGCCTTATGCCTGGTGTTTTGTTCCATTCTTGCCGCCCTAGTTTCCGTCATACCGGTGTTATGTTCCTTGATTTTGCGTTCCTTACATGGTTGGGTGATTTATGGGACCCCCTTGACAGTTCACTTTGAATAAATCTCCTCCAGCAAGGCCCAACATTGGTTTTAACATTTGCCACCTAAGCCTTTTTTCCCCTTGGGTTCTGCAGACTCAAGGGTCATCTTTATTTTAACCCCCCCGGGCCAATGCTCCTCTGAGTGTTGGTCCAAACTAGAGCCCTTTGCAGCACCCCCTCAAGGAAACTTGAGGTCTGGTTTTAGTTGTACGGACTGCCCATCCGGTGTGCCTTGAGAACGAGATATGTGCAGCTCCTATCAGGATTTGTCGGCACAGTCGGGTGGTCTTGCTGGTCTTGTTTTACCATTGTCGAAATGACTTGTAAACCGGGATTCCGAGTCTGATCGGGTCTTCCTGGGAGAAGTAATATCCTTCGTTGACCGTGAGAGATTATGATGGGCTAAGTTGGGACACCCCTGCAGGGTTTAAACTTTCGAAAGCCGTGCCCGCGGTTATGCGGCAGATGGGAATTTGTTAATGTCCAGTTGTAGATAACTTGACACCAGATCCGAATTAAAACGCATCAACCGCGTGTGTAGCCGTGATGGTCTCTTTTCGGCGGAGTCCGGGAAGTGAACAGGGTTTTGGTTTATGTTTGACGTAAGTAGGAGTTCAGGATCCCCTCTTGATCATTGCTAGTTTCATGACCGTTCCTTTGCTTCTCTTCTCGCTCTTATTTGCATATGTTAGCCACCATATCTTGCTTAGTCGCTGTTGCAACCTCACCACTTTACCAGTTCCTACCCATAAGCTTAAATAGTCTTGATCTCGCGGGTTTTGAGATTGCTGAGTCCTCGTGACTCACCAGATACTATCACACCAGTTGCAGGTGCCGATGATACCAGTGCAGGTGATGCAACCGAGCTCAGATGGGAGCTCAATGAAGACCTTGGTCGTTGCTATGTTTCGTTTCATGTTGATCAGTAGTGGAGCCCAGTTGGGACGATCGGGGATCTAGCAGTTGGGTTATCTTCTTTTCTTTTGGCTTCGTCCGTAGTCGGACTATGTGTGTACTCTGAATGATGTATGATATATTATGTTCATTGTGTGAAGTGGCGATTGTAAGCCAACTCTTTATCCCATTCTTGTTCATTACATGGGATTGTGTGAAGATGACCCTTCTTGCGACAAAACCAAAATGCGGTTATGCCTCTAAGTCATGCTTCGACACGTGGGAGATATAGTCGCATCGTGGGTGTTACAGCCCCCCTACCTCGTGGCCCCCTCGGGCACCGTCTCACGTTGATTCTTCTTCCCAAATATCACAAATATTACAAAAATATTCTCCCTCCGTTTTATCCCATTTGGACTCCGTTTGATATGGGTTTTCTGCAAAACATAAAACATACAACAAACAGGAACTGGCACTGGGCACTGGATCAATATGTTAGTCCCAAAAATAGTATAAAAAGTTGCCAAAAGTATCTGAAAGTTGAATAATATTGGCATGGAATAACCAAAAATTATAGATACGACAGAGATGTATCAGCATCCCCAAGCTTAATTCCTTCTCGTCCTCGAGTAGGTAAATGATAAAAATAATTTTTGATGTGGAATGCTACCTAGCATAATCTTGATCATGTAATCTAATCATGGCATGAATACTATGACACGAGTGATTCAAAGCAATAGTCTATCATTTGACATAAAAATAATAATACTTCAAGCATGCCAACCAAGCAATTATGTCTTATCAAATAACATAGCCAAAGAAAGCTTATCCCTACAAAATCATATAGTTTGACCATGCTTCATTTTTGTCACACAAAATGCTCCCATCATGCACAATCCCGATGACAAGCCGAGCAATTGGTTCATACTTTTTAACACGCTTCAGCCTTTTCAATCCTCACGCAATACATAAACGCAAGCCATGGATATAACACTATAGGTGGAATAGAGTATGATGGTGGAGGTTGTTTGGAGAAGACAAAAAGGGAGAAAGTCTCATATCGACGCGGCTAATCAACGGACTATGGAGATGCCCATCAATTGATGTCAATGTGAGGAGTAGGGATTGCCATGCAACGGGTGCACTAGAGCTATAAGTGTATGAAAGCTCAAACCTAAACTAAGTGGGCGTGCATCCAACTTGCTTGCTCATGAAGACCTCGGGCATTTGAGGAAGCCCATCATCGGAATATACAAGCCAAGATTTATAAAGAAAATTCCCACTAGTATATGAAAGTGATAACTCAAGAGACTCTCTATATGAAGAACATGTTGCTACTTTGAAGCACAAGTGTGGTAAAAGGATAGTAACATTGCCCCTTCTCTCTTTTTCTTTCATTTTTTTTATTTTTTTGGTGGGCTTCTTTGGCCTCTTTTTTTTATTTGGGCTTCTTTGGCCTCTTTTATTTTTCATAAAGTCCGGAGACTCATCCCGACTTGTGGGGGAATAATTGCTTCTATCATCCTTTCCTCACTGGGGCAATGCTCTAATAATGATGATCATCACAATTTTATTTACTTACAACTCAATATTACAACTCGATACTAGAACAAAATATATGACTATATGAATGCCTCCGGCGGTGTACCGGGATGTGCAATGATCTAGCATAGCATAGATATCAAAAAATGGACAAGCCATGAAAACATCATGCTAGCTATTTTACGATCATGCAAAGCAATATGACAATGAATGCTCAAGTCATGTATATGATGATGATGGAAGTTGCATGGCAATATATCTCGGAATGGCTATGGAAATGCCATAATAGGTAGGTATGGTGGCTGTTTTGAGGAAGATATAAGGAGGCTTATGTGTGATAGAGTGTATCATATCACAGGGTTTGGATGCACCGGCGAAGTTTGCACCAACTCTCGAGGTGAGAAAGGGCAATGCACGGTATCGTAGAGGCTAGCAAATTGCGAAAGGGTAAGAGTGCATATAATCCATGGACTCACATTAGTCATAAAGAACTCATATACTTATTGCAAAAGTTTATTAGCCCTCGAAGCAAAGTATTACTACGCATGACCCTAGGGGGGATAGATTGGTAGGAAAAGACCATCTCTCGTCCCCGACAGCCACTCATAAGGAAGACAATCAAAGAAACACCCCATGCTTCAAATTTCCATACGTGCATGCTACGAGACTTGCAAACCTCAACACAAGTATTTCTCAATTCCACAATTACTCAACTAGCATGACTCTAATATCACCACCTTTATATCGCAAAACTATTGCAAGGAATTAAACATATCATATTCAGTGATCCACAAGTTTTATGTAGGATTTTATGACTAACCATGTGAATGACCAATTTCTGTCATCTCTCTAAATAGATATAAGTGAAGCAAGAGAGTTTAATTCTTCCAACAAAAGATATGCCCATGCTCTAAGAAATATAAGTGAACAAAAGAGCATTATACAAATGGCGTTTTTCTATGTGAAGAGAAACAGGCAATCCAAACTTCAAATGATATAAGTGAAGCACACAAAGCATTCTATAAAGCTGTACTCAAAAGATTGAAGTGAAGTGCAATGAGCATTTTATAAATCAACCATGGACTATCTCATACCAGCATGGTGCATAAAAGAAAAGTGAAAACTAAATGCAAAAGACGCTCCAAGATTTGCACATATCGTATGAACGAAACGAATCCGAAAACATACCGATACTTGTTGAAGAAAGAGGGGATGCCTTCCGGGGCATCCCCAAGCTTAGACGCTTGAGTCTCCTTGAATATTTACTTGGGGTGCCTTGTGCATCCCCAAGCTTGATCTCTTGCCTCTCTTCATTTTCCTGATATCGAGACCTCCTCGATCAAACACTTCATCCACACAAAACTTCAACAGAAAACTCGGTAAGATCCGTTAGTATAATAAAGCAAATCACTACTGTAAGTACTATTGAAAACCAATTCATATTTTATTTTTGCATTGTGTCTACTGTAACATAACTTTTCCATGGCTTAATCCACTGATAGAAATTGATAGTTTCATCAAAACAAGCAAACTATGCATCAAAAACAGAATCTGTCAAAAACAGAACAGTCTGTAGTAATCTGAATATTCACCATACTTCTGGTACCCAAAAAATTCTACCAAAATTAGGAAAAATAAAAATTTGTACATAAAGACATTGCAAAAAGAATCAGAACCGTTTGACGTTGCAGTAAAAAATGTAAAATTGTGCACTACAGTCAAAGTTTCTATCCTGCACCGTACAAACCAACAAGCATCGTAAACATCCTAAAGGAAAACCTTGGCACATTATTTTTTATAATACAATGGAATTGTACAAGGGGATAATTGTTTTTGATGAAAAGTTTCTGTAATTAATATTCACAAAGTTTCCGTGAGCATGAACAAAGTTGAAGGAGCTCCCCCACTTCAACAATGCTTGTCTTTCTCACTTTCACTTTCCTTTTTGAAAAGTTTTCGGTTCCCCTCTTTATTTTTTTGGTTTTAAACTTTATGAAAGCACTCAACATAAATAAATGACTCTCTAAAACTCCCGGGTTGTCTCCCTGGCAGCGCTTTCTTTAAAGCCATTATGCTAGGCATATAGTGCTCAAGTAATGAATCCACCCGGATCCCAAGGTATATCAAAGCCAATTTTAATTAACAATGATTTATGATTTAGTAGTGAGCAAAAAGTAACATATATCAAGCAACAACAAAGTCTAACTCTCTTCCTATGCATCGGCATGTCATAAAAGAACAATTCATGCACACCAAGTAAAGGTAAATGCATAGTATGAGCAGTTTCTTGCAATTCTATCATATTGGAAACATAGAGAGGTGGAGATATAGTTCCTCTCTCATAATAATTGGAAGTAGGAGCAGCAAGCACATGCATATTATATCTATCAAAATCATCATGTGTAGTAGTAAAATGCAACCCATCAATATAATCCTTAATAAGTACAAACTTCTTTGATATAGTGTTGTTTGGAGAATTCAAAAAGATAATAGGACTATCATGCGTGGGTGCAATAGCAAAAGTTTCATGTTTAACATAAGGAGCTATAGCAAATTCATCTCCATAAGCACCATTCATATTGGCATCTTGGCCACAAGCATAGCAAGCATCATCAAAAAGGGACATTTCAAACGAATTAAAGGGATCATAGCAATCATCCTTCAGTAAGCATGAAGGGAAATTAAAAAATGTATGAGTTGAAGAGTTACTCTCATTAGAAGGTGGGCACGGGTAGCTAATCCGCTCTTCCTCCTTTTGTTCTTCGCTCTCCTCACCATCTTTTTCATCCAATGAGCTCACAGTTTCATCAATTTCTTCTTCCATAGACTCCCGCAAAATATTAGTCTCTTCTTGGAAAACAGAGACTTTCTCAATAAACGCATCAATATCGGCATTGTATTCATAATTCACATAGCAATATTTAAGTATAGCAAAATTTTCAGGCCTATAAACTGAATCATCAAAATCTTCAAACTCTTTAAAAAAGATTCAATTTCATAAGCACCCATAAAAGTAACAAATTCTTCTATTTGTTCCACATCATAGTAATCATATATACCATTAGCATAAGAAGCCAAGGTTTTATCATCATTGAATTTCCATGAAAAGGGAAGGTGGGGAGCCTTCATCCTAGAGCAACAAGTATAATCATATCTCAAGCATAGTTGACGAGCATACCAATGTAACACATGAATTTGATCCCATAATAGTTTCCCTTTTTGTGTCAAGTGATAATCCCTAAAGTATTCACCTTGATCCAACGTGTCTCTCATAACATAATTGAATGGGGTTTTCTCAAGATTATCAAAGTAGTACATAATATCTTTCACATAATGAGCATCGATGGTCTTAGGAGGTTCTCCATCTCCACGAGTAGCAAGCACACCTATTTTTTTTGGTATTTCGTTTTCCATATCCATAACTAAAGATATAGAAAACTTAAAACAGCAAATAAAAATTACTTAGTGATAAAGCAAACAAGCACACACGAGAGTATTCACCCCACGCTATGAATCCCCGGCAACACCGCCACAAAAAGGTCTTGATAACCCACAAGTATAGGGGATCAATTGTAGCCTCTTTTGAGAAGTAAGAGTGTCAAACCCAACGAGGAGCTAAAGGTAGAACAAATATTCCCTCAAGTTCTATCGACCACCGATACAACTCTACGCACGCTTAATGTTCGCTTTACCTAAAACAAGTATGAAACTAGAAGTACTTTGTAGGTGTTGTTGGATAGAATTGCACGATAAAAAAGAGCACGTAAATAAAAAATAGGGGCTGTTTAGATAAAGAAGCAATAAAGTTAGTATAGCGAGTATGGAAAAGTGGTGGTAGGAGTTGTGAAATTGTCGCTAAGCAATTGACTACTTTACTAGACCGATAGCAAGTTTTATGTGGGAGAGGCATAAGCTAACATACTTTCTCTTCTTGGATCATATGCACTTATGATTGGAACTCTAGCAAGCATCCGCAACTACTAAAGATCATTAAGGTAAAACCCAACCATAGCATTAAAGCATCAAGCCCCCTTTATCCCATACGCCACAATCCCCTTACTCGGTTTTATGCTTCTGTCACTCAAGCAACCCACTATAAGCGAATCATGAACGTATTGCAACACCCTACAACGGAAATCCCTCACGCTTGCGCGACACAGAGGGCACAATAGGATAGCAACATAACCACAAGCAAATTAAACCAATCATAGCAATTCACCAATTACCGATAGGACAATGAAAATCTACTTAGACATCATAGGATGGCAACAAATCATTGGATAATAATATGAAGCATAAAGCACCATGTTCCTGTAGAGGGCACAACGGGTTTCGGGAGAGTGGAACATTGAATATAGATGGGGGAAGGTGATGGAGATGTTGGTGAATATGGCGGAGGTGTTGGTGTCGATCGCGGTGATGATGATGGCCCCCGGCGGCGTTCCGGTGCTACCAGAAGCGAGGGGGAGAGAGCCCCCCTTCTTGTTCTTCTTCCTTTCCCTTCTCCCTAGATGGGAGAAGGGTTTCCCCTCTGGTCCATGGTCTCGATGGCGTGGGAGGGGAAAGAGCCCCTCCGAGATTGGATCTATCTCTCTGTCTCTCTCTGTTTCTGTGTTCCTAATTCTGCCCTTTCACCATTTTTTATATTCCCGGAGATTCGTAACTCCGATTGGATTGAAACCTTCGCCATGATTTTTTCCCGAAAATTAGCTTTCTTGTGGAGAAAGAAGAGCAGCAACCGCCTTACGGGGTGCCCACGAGGGTCAGGGGCGCGTCCCCATGCCTTGTGGCCCCCTCGGGCACCGTCTCGCGTTGATTCTTCTTCCCAAATATCACAAATATTCCAAAAATATTCTCCGTCCGTTTTTATCCCGTTTGGACTCTGTTTGATGTGGGTTTTCTGCAAAACATAAAACATGCAACAAACATGAATTGACACTAGGCACTGGATCAATATGTTAGTCCCAAAAATATTATAAAAAGTTGCCAAAAGTATCTGAAAGTTGAACAATATTGGCATGGAACAAACAAAAATTATAGATACGATGGAGACGTATCAAACTCCCACTCAAATCAACATCCCTCCGGTTGTCCTAGTGTAACATGATCCAAATTCACCAACCCAAGTCCGATCATCACGTGAGATGAGGTGGTTTCAATGGTGAACATCTCCATGTTGATCATATCTGCTATACGACTCGTGTTCGACCTTTCGGTCTCTTGTGTTCCGAGGCCATGTCTGTACATGCTAGGCTTGTCAAGTTTAACCCAAGTGTTCCACATGTGAAACACTGGCTTGCACCCGTTGTATGTGAACGTATAGTCTATCACACCCGATCATCACGTGGTGCTTCAAAACGACGAACTTTCGCAACGGTGCATAGTTGGGGATAACACAATTTTATCTTGAAATTTTAGTGAGGGATCACCTTATAATGCTACCCTCGTCCTAAGCAAAATAAGATGCATAAAAGGGTTAACATCACATGCAAATCATACGTGACATGATATGGCCATCAACTTGTGCTTTTGATCTCCATCTCCAAAGCACCGACATGATCTCCATCGTCACCGGCATGACACCATGATCTCCAACATCATGAGCTCCATCATCGTGTCACCATCGGGGTTGTCATGCCAATATGCTTCTACTACTATTGCTACCACTTAGTGATAAAGTAAAGCATTACATAGCGCTTAATGATTGACACGCAGGTCATACAATAATTAAAGAAAACCCTATGGCTCCTGCCGGTTGCCATATGCATCGACATGCAAGTCGATATAAACTATTACAAACATGATCATCTCATACATCAGATATATCTCATCATGTCTTTGGCCATATCATCTCACAACATACCCTGCAAAAACAAGTTAGACATCCTCTGATTGTTGTTGCATGTTTTACGTGGCTGCTATGTGTATCTAGCAAGAGTGATTCTTACCTACGCAAAGCCATAACGGTGATATGCAAGTTGTTATTTAAACTTCTACAAGGACCGCCTTTGTCGAATCCGATTCAACTAAGGTGGGAGAGACAGACACCCGCCAGCCATCTTTATGCAACAAAGTCACATGTCTGTTGATGGAACCGGTCTCATGTACGTGGACATGTAAGGTTGGTCTGGGCCGCTTCATCCCACAATACTGCCGAATCAAGAAAATACCAAGGAAGGAAGCAATCTGAATATCAACACCCACAAACTCCTTTGTGTTCTACTTGTGATTTCATCTATGCATAGACCTAGCTCATGATGACACTATTGGGGAACGTTGCATGGGAAAACAAAATTTTCCTATGCTCACTAAGATCAATCTAGGAGATGAACATCTACAAGAGGAGAGATTGCATCTACATACCCTTGTAGATCACTAAGTGGAAGCGTTAAGAAACATGGTTAATGTAGTCGAACGTCTTCGTGATCCAATCACGGTCCGTCCCGCGAACTCCGATCCAAGTGCCAAACGGACGACACCTCTGCGTTCAACACACATACGGCTTGATGACGCCTTCACCTCCTCGATCCATCGAGTGATGGTGAAGTAGTAGCTTGAGTCCCCCGGCAGCACGACTGCATGGTGGCGGTGGTGGTGGTGGAAGAATCTCAGCAGAGCTTCGCTAAGCGCTACTGAGAGGAAGAGGGATGCGGGAGAGGAGAGGCAGCGCCCGTGGCATGGAGATGTGCTTTTTGGGGCGCGACTATCCTCTCTCTACCTCTCTATATATAGGGGAAGGGAGGAGGGGGTGGCGCCCCTAGGGGGCTAGCGGCCAGGGCAGATGTGATCTCCCCTAGGGTGACTTGCCCCCCAAGCCGGGAGGTGGGAATCCCTAGGGGGTGCTCCCAACCCTCGTAGTTACGTGAGATGGGGTGAGGGGGGCTCTCAGCCCATTAGTGGGCTGGTTTGCCCCCTCCCCTTGGCCCATGCCCCCCCAACACTTGTCGGCCCCCCTGAAACCCCTTTCGGTGATGCTGGTCAACACCCGGTACTCCCGGAACAATTCCGGACTCCAATACCCTTCGTCCAATAAATCGATCTTCACCTCCGGGCCATTTTAGAGTTCCTCATCATGTCTGGGATCTCATCTGGGACTCAGAACAACCTTCGGTAACCACCATAAAGACTCAACTATACTTATACCGTCACCAAACGTTAAGTGTGTAGACCCTGCGGGTTCGAGAACTATGCAGACATGGCCAAGACACCTCTACAGTCAATGACTAATAGCAGGACCTGGATTCCCATATTGTTTCCTACATATTTTACGAAGATCTTATCGTTCGAACCTCGATGTCAAGGATTCAGCTAATCCCGTATGCAGTTCCCTTTGTCTATCGGTATGTTACTTGCCCGAGATTCGATCGTCGATATCTTCATACCTAGTTCAATCTCGTTACAGGCAAGTCTCTTTACTCGTTTCATAATACAAGATCCCGTGACTAACTCATAGCTCACATTGCTTGCAAGCTTATTGTGATGTTGTATTACCGAGTGGGCCCTGAGATACCTCTCCGTCATACGGAGTGACAAATCCCAGTCTTGATCCATGCCAACTCAACAGACACCTTCGGAGATACCTGTAGAGCACCTTTATAGTCACCCAGTTACGTGCGACATTTGGTACACACAACGCACTCCTCTAGTGTCAGTGAGTTGCATGATATCTTGGTCATAGGAACATATACTTGACATGCTGAAAAACGATAGCAATAAACTGGATACGATCATATGCTATGCTCATAGTTTGGGTCTTGTCCATCACATCATTCTCCTAATTATGTGATCCCGTTATGAAATGACAACTCATGTCCATGGCTAGGGAACCATAGCCATCTTTGATAAATGAGCTAGTCCGGTAGAGGCTTACTAGGGAAATGTTGTTGTCTATGTACCCACACATGTATTTGAGTTTCCGGTCAATGCAATTATAGCATGGGTAATAAACGACTATCATGAACAAGGAAATATAATAATAACCACTTTATTTTTGCCTCTAGGGCATATTTCCAACAATGACAACTTCTTACAACCGATTGCTGGCTGTATTATTAACCATGCTCTTACGATTACCAATTATTGAGCTACTAGTTAGGAGCATTTAATTGCCATATGGTGGTGGTGCTATTTTTTTGCTCTCTTTGTAATTTATAGAATCAGAGTATATGCATATGTATGATCTGTTTGAATGATTACAATTAGTCAATTATATGGCCCACCTAGTAGGTGTCGGGTGGCCTCCAACAATGATTTTTTTGAATTATTTGAATTGCTTACCACATATATCATGTTGTAACGATGAACTTTGTTGAAGGTTGCTGGAGAGAAAACAAGGTTATACTCCAAGTGGTTTGGACCAGGTTTTGTGATATGATTTGCATCTTGGATCTCGCGTCAGGTCTTGGAGTACTTGAGAATTATTGTGAGAAGCCCTAGTAATTTTTTACTCCCTTTGATCCAAAATAAGTGTCGTGGTTTTAGTTCAAACCACGACACATATTTTGGATCGGAGAGAGGGTAGTTTTTAGGAGAGAAAAAATGATTTTGAACAAATGATGGCAGTGAGCCGGTGACGCACATAAAAATAAGTGGCTTGTGACTCCTCCTATCGTGCAAAAGTAGTCAACAACAGTGAGTCTGTGGTGTTCTGTGTTTTTGATATAGTGGATGGTTATCCAACACATTGACTAGTCTTAGTAGTGGTAATGGCGATGATAAAATTGGGTTAATTTTGGTTTTGGTAAGTGGTTCTCTGTTATTTTGTGCACATAGTCTTCTGACATGACACGTAGATGAATGAACAATTAGGCAATCTTCCTAGCAAAGGATGCATGTTTAGCACAACATGCTTAATGATCTTATGTTTTCATCTACTCCCTCTGTTCCCTAATGGGTGCACATAGCTTTTTTTCAAAAGTGAAACTTCACAAATTTGGACTAAATTATCTATATCTACAATACCAAACATATATAATATAAAAGTATGTATCTTTTTTAAAGGAGACTAGAACGCCTAGCCTTTGCATCACCATGATGCACATAACCATTTTTCTTAATTATTTAGGAGAGCATATAACGAAGTCAACCATGGCTGAACCATTATAAGATATGAAAAAACACCTATAACTAAGTCAACTTCTTCCACAACAATGCCTTCAGAAAGGGATAAATGTCCTCGCGCCATCGTTGCCATGTCCGATCGTAGAAGGCCTGCAAAAATATCAAATATGAGATATTTTTCTCTATAAATTTGGTCAAAATTTGAAAAGTATGTCTTAAAGAAGTCCTTACATGCACTACATCATGGAACAGAGAGAGTATTATGGTCATCATCGATTCCCAATGGACTCCCACTATCAATCAGCCCATTCATTATGTTGCTCTTCCTATGCAATATTTGGGATGCCTGAGCTCCAAAGTGTTTAAGGAAATTGATGTTGATTCCCACATCGTATTGATATAATCATTGTCCTCACCCTATGTGCTCACCTGCTAAAAAATGAAATCAAGGAGCATGTCAGTCTACATGACTTCTTAACCTCAAGGTCCTCATGCTTTTGTAAGAAAAAGATTTTGAAATATATTCAGTTAGAGAGCCTTTCCCCATCTGGCGACGATTTAAAAAAACTTGTCAAAATATTTTTAGGTTGGTTCATTTTACGAGTTCGGTCTTTTTTCTCTATAAATTTGGTCATTTTGGCAAAGTTTGACTTAAAGAAATCCCTACATGCACTACATCATGGAATAGAGAGAGTATTATGGCCATCATTGATTCCCGATGGACTCCTAGTATCAATCAAGCCATCATTATGATGCCCATCCTTGGGGTGCCCAAAACTCCAAAGTGTTCAGGGGAATTGATGTTGATTCCAATACAACAATTCTCAATATAATCGTTGTCCTCACCCTATATGGTCTTGCTGGCTAAAAAATGCCAAATCAAGAAGCATGTCGATATGTGGCATGACTTATTATCCTCAAGCTCCTTGTGCTTTTGTAAAATAAAGTCGTTTTTGAAATATATTCAGGTGGGGAGTTTTTCCCCATCAATGATGGTTTTAAAAAAAGTTTCCAAAATATTTTTATGTTGGTTCAATTTACGAGTTTGGTCTTTCCTAGTTTTTTCACCCAATATGCAAATGACTAAGGAGATGTTAGAGACGAACTAGAGAGTCAAATTTTTTGAATAACTTTGATGTAAGTTTTGGTTTTATCAATGGATTTTTTTGTTCATGTTTGTTTAAGTTTCTTTGATTGGATATAGTTTCCAATTAATTTATAAAATTAAATAGTTTGCAAACAAAAAATGAATTTAGTCGATAGAAGACTTTTAAACTAAAAGTGGGAGAGCTTTGACAAACTAAGAATCTCTATATGCTGATGGTGCTACCATCTTTGTTGAGCCCATCAAGGAGTTTGGTCCGATTCCTTGCTTTTTCCCTAGCCTCATTTGGAGAAGTGTTTGGTCTAGTTACAACTGCACTTAAATCCTTGTTGTTCCCATTCGATAGACAATATAAATCTCGACAACATCCTACAAGCTTTCCCGGTGGTGCATATGTACCTTGTTTCCAATGAGATACCTTGTCCTTCCATTATCTATCAAGCACCTTAAAAGAATCCATTTTCAGCACCTTGTAGAAAAGGTCACCAACAAATTTCCTCCTTGGAAAGAAGGCATGTGGCCTCTGCAGGCCGAGCCGTCCTTGATAAGGTGGTCCTAGCAGCTATTGCCATTTATGTTGAGGAACGCAGTAATTTCAAAAAATTTCCTACGATCACGCAAGATCTATCTAGGAGATGCATAGCAATGAGAGGGGAGAGTGTGCCCACGTACCCTTGTAGACCGAAAGCGGAAGCATTTCAATAACATGGTTGATGTAGTCGAACGTCTTCGTGATCCAACCGATCCAAGTACCGAACGTACAGCACCTTCGCATTCAGCACACGTTCAGCTCGATGACGTCCCTCATGCTCTTGATCCTGTTGAGGACGAGGGTGAGTTACGTTAGCACGACGGCGTGGCGACGGTGATGATGATGCTACCGGCGCTTGGCTTCGGCTAAGCACTACGATGGTATGATCGAGGTGTGTAACTGTGGAGGGGCACCGCACACGGTTGGGAGAGAAACTTGTGTGTTCTAGGGTGCCCCGCTGCCCCCGTATATAAAGGAGGGAGGAGGAGGCTGGCCGGCCCCTGTTGGGCGCGCTGGGAGAGAGGAGTCCTACTAGGACTCCAAGTCCTAGTAGGAGTCCACCTCCCGGGAGAGGGGGAAGGAAGGAGAGGGAGAGGGAGTAGGAAACAGGGGTGGGCGTCCGGTATAAACCGAAAATTCGGTTTCTACCATTCGGTTTATTTCAATATTCGGTTCACAGAATTAGAAACCGAAAATGAATACAAAAAAAAGCTAACCGAAAAATCGGTTAACCGATTATTTCGGGGCGGTTTCCGGTTCATACCGAATGTCCGGTTTATTGAGCAATTGCGCTCTATCCCCAGGCGAGCAGCGACACACACTTATATAGCTGAGCCTGTCTACCTTTCCTGATTGACCAAGCGAGGTGGGACTAAAGGAAAAGTCACATGCGCTAGCTTCAGGTAGGTGGTCATTCCACAATCCATGAAAGCCATCTCATTTGGGCTAGTGGGCTATCGAGCTACTAGGTCCAGTAGACAGTAGCATACACTACAAAAAAATACACTTCCGTGATGATACGTGTTTGTCACAGTAGGTCGCGTTTTTTGTCATGCATGTAGATCCATGAAAAATTTATGACAGAATCAAGATAGTCATACCTGTGCTGTCGTAGAAGTGTTCCATGACATTACCAAAATTACCATCACGGAAGTATCCACTTCCATGACGATAAATTGCGCGTCATAGAAGTGCTTTCGTCAAGGGTAACCGACACGTGGCATCCACCATAACGGAACGCCGTTAAGCTATCGGGTCGTGTTTTGGATCCGATAACCCGTTAACAGCCCCGACCAATGGGGATTTTCCACGTGTAAAGTCATCATTGGCTGGAGGAAACACGTGTCGGCTCATCGTTGGGACAGATGTCATCCACCCATTGGACAGAAGGCGCCTATGATACGTCGACAGGTGGCACGGCCCAACAAGTTTAAATGGGCCGACCCAACTAAAGGCCCACAAGATTTTGCGGCCCTTAATGGGCCGGCCCAGTTAAAGGCCCATGAGATTTTGCGGACTATAATGGGCTGGCCCAGCTAAAGGCCCACAAGATTTCACGGACCATAATAGGCCGGCCCAGGTAAAGGCCCACAAGATTTTTGTGGGCCATAATGGGCTGGCCCAGGTAAAGGCCCACAAAATTCTTGCGGATCATAATGGGCCGGCCCAGCTAAAGGCCCACGAGATTGCGCCGACATTAATGGGCCGGCCCAGCTATAGGCGCACAAGATTTTGAGGACCCTAGTAGGCCGGCCCATTAACTAGCTGCTATGTTTTGGGCCAAATGCCGGCCCATAGTTGATCCGGTCCATTAATGGCCTGCCACGTTCCGGGCCTAATAATGGCCCATATAAGATCCGGCCCGTTAAAAGCCTCCCACTTTCTGGGCCAAATCATGACCCAGATCAGGTCCGACCCTTTAAGAGGCTTTGGGCTCAATTATGGCCCATATGAGATTTGGCCTGTTGACTGGACGCTATTCTTTTGGGCCCAGTTGCTAAAGGCCCATTTAGTAATTCAGCCTGATATTAGTTTTGGCCTGTTAAGGGCCAATTTAACATTTCGGCCCTATATTAATTTCGGCCTGTTAAAAGCCCGTCATATAGTTGGGCCTAACTATGGCCCGGTTTGCATCCGGCCTGCTCGCAGCCGATATCTGATTGGGCCAAACAAGGACCGAGACAACTTTGGCCTGTTAAAAGCCCGTGAATTGATTCGCACAATCATGGGCCGGGGTCCATTTCAGGCTGCCGCGGACCCGTGAGCTATTCGGCACGTTGCAGGCCCAGCCTACTTCTCAGCCTCCTAAAAGCCCATTGAGTTTTCTGGCGAAAAGAGGGCCGGGGGTTACTCGGCCTATTAAAGGCCCGAATCTACTAGTGGGCCAGTTTGACGGGGCCCATGACGCGGATCATACATCGTGATTGCATGACAGCCCGATTATGTATCGTAATTTTATGGTTTGGCTGGTTTACTGCGAAGACATGACATATATACAGTAAAATAACTGCAGCATCGTGAATAAGAAAAAACCTAGACTATATAATAAAGAAATTACGGCATATTACATCCACTGGGCATCAAAGTTCGCCACTATGATAATAAAGCACAAACAGACAGCAGATTACATACACTGGGCATCAAAGATCGCCACCAGTGCAAATAAACACGCCATCAAAATAATATACAAAACCGACAGCACTTCAATAGAGTTCAAGAAAGATTAGCCCTGCTGGGGAGCTGCAGTGCAAGCAGCTGAGCAAGATGATGAGACTGCGCTTGTTCAACACTTATATCTTCCTCACTCTGAAAGATAAACAAGCAGACAAATGACAGGTTTCGCACATAAAAGCATCAGTGCTGACAATTCATCACATTTCTTACTGAAGAATAAAGTGACACAGTTTAAAATTGCATTAACACAATATGGTATTGTTCAGGTCAAGACATGGCAGGAAATGACATTGTGAAGGAGTTGGCAGCTTCACGACACCACTGGATTACATATCAAGAACTCATAAGTATCAATGGTTAGTGTGCTGTCAATTTATCCCATTTCAGATTGGCAAATAAAGAGACGGTTTAAATAATAGTAGAATGATATTACATTGTTCATAGTTAAGACATTGCAGAATATGACATTGTGCTGTAGTGGGTAGGTTCACCACACCACTGGATTACGGATGAAGAACAGAAGCATACATGCATTGCAAAAGAAGATCACTCGCTCTGAATAGTTTAATTTACATGGTATGAAGAAGGAACTTGGTTGTACAACTAAAAACTTAAATTGAGAAGGACAAACTTTTGTTTATGAACTACATAATAAAGTTTAAACATGCAATTTGATGCAAACACCTAAAATAAACAGTTGTTGCAGTCATGCCTAACCAAATATACACAACAAAGTTTGAAGGCTTGAGAAGGACAAACTTACATTACTGGTGAAGACAGGCTCTATAAAGCCCTTGTCCATGCTGATGGGGGGGGGACAATTCAAGAAGTTTAGCACATAATCTTCTTCATAAGCATTGCCTTTATTCTACGTTTTGTTAAGAGTAAATATAGATGTGATAATATATGAAAAAATGGAGAATATTTAAGATAAGATGAAGAGTGATGCTACATAACCAAGTAGCTATAAATGTATGTGCAGCGATACAGGCAAAAGGCACAGCCAAGAGCAATGCACAGCTAAACTTCTTCAGTACCAACCTTATGGTAAGAGTAAATATAGATCTGATGTGTAGAAAATGGAGGGCAAAGGAAAATAAGCTGCAGAGTGATGGTACATGAACAAGTACCTGTCAATATAAGTACACTGATAAAGGACAACATGTACTTACAAGAACAATGCAGAGCTGAAAAAATTCATTAGCATTGGATATATTCTACACTAATGTAACCATTCATACAGATCAGATAATTTGGAGCGAACAATTGATAAGCAAGCTATCATGCATACTGCTGTCACATAATGAACCAGGTATGTATGCAAGTACAATGATATAGGAAAACAGGTACTAACAAGAGCAAAGCAGTGGGCAGCATATTTGCGATATCCTGTCGTTCTTTTCAAACCAGAATTCTTCTTCGAGCCGATTTCCTGCAAAAAAGATTCGTAAGGCACATGCGGAAAAGTAGAAGTTCAAATTGTCATGTGATTTCATAGACAGTACCTCATCCTGGGAACGAGACCAGTGCATAACAAGGTTTTTCCATTCAATGTCTTCTAAATTTAGCACAGCAGACTTCACCGGAAATTCGTTTATAGACTTGCCATCAAAGTGTGATTTCCTCAGGTAACACCGATACTGCTGCAATGTTTCCTTGAAAAGCACAAGCAAGCTTTGCTCGTCATGACTATCCAGATTGACCCTCACCTAGTTACAACAATGTAATGTAAATCATTGATGTGTTCAATCAGCAGAAAATAGGAAAATAATAACCATGAATAATAGCACTTACACGTAAGTTGGACAGGAAGATGTGAAAATGGTGTTTGTCTTCACTATAATCTTCCCATGATGGGAATATATGCACGTAGTCCATAACAACATTGAAAGCATTGTCTTTTAAACTGGGAAACAATGGAATGGGGTTCCAATCTGCAGGAATTGGCCGTCTCTGCAGTTGGGATAGGTCTTCGGCCGGTGGACTTGATGTACTTTTTGTTGGAGTGGGATTTTTTTGTGGTACAGCTGGTGCTATGGCAAATGAAATTGGTATACTTTTTGCTGGAGTGCAGGTCCTGTATGGTGGGGCTAGTGGTGTGGCCAGTGAAGTATGGGTACAGTCTGCAGGAGTCGGTTCTATGTTTTGTGTCACTGGTTGTACAGCCAATATAAGTGGGGCGTTGTCTGATTTCTCCGGCACCACCACATTTTTCAAGGACTTTGCTGGTGCTCCTTCAGGTTCGGCAATCACCCTCTTTCTTTTTGATGTCTGATGCACAAGAACAACATTTGAGTGGAAAAACATGGTATGACGACAGATGGAATATGTATTGATAATGGATGGGCATGGCATCTCGAGTTATATGATGAGTAAACTAAGCAGATGGTGGTGCAACAAAGTAGAAGAAATGCATGACAACATATGCAAGATACGCGCAATCAATAAAACCTTGCCAAATTAGAACATGCACCTTGATGGGTGAAATGGACAGGCTATCTGCCTTTGACTCCTCAAGGTTAGAATAGTCATTAGGATGATATTCTAAACAAGAATCAACAGGTGGGGAGCGTACGAGTTTCATTGCTTCCAGAATGGCACTCAATGCCTTGGTGCCAATTTTGTAAGTCATTGCAGTGTTCCAGAATATTCTTCTGATGCGCGGATTCTGATATTCACTGTTATTGCGTATAATATCTAAGAACCATGAAAACATAAATAGTTGTGAGATTATCTTTGTAACGCAGATGATATTCTCATATAGGGGCGCCCCTGTAAACACTTATGTGCTATCACTGGATTCTGATGAGAGAGCTCATGTGTGCTGTAATATCGTGCGTGCATTTATATAATCTGGCACAAGTACACAAAAAATAGGCTCCAGAAGTAAGGATAGCTGGCAGATGATAGGTTCATAATATACTGTACAGAGAGTTTATTGCCAAACCATGATAACAAGAGCACACAACAACTAGGCAGATCATAGTGTACATAACAAGGGTACACCATAACCATGATATATAAATCGGGAAAGTGGTACTGGCTTGAAAATATGGTGTTGTATTGCCGCTAGTAATTGAAAGCCTATCGATCACGTACATGCCAGCACTATCGAACATGGTAAAGAAGAGCAAGCAGATTTTGGATAATAAAATGTTGGTTGCGTAGTGCCCACACATGATGAACTAGAGCGCATTAAGAATGCAACTCCCAGCTGTCTCTCGACCATTTCAGGCGGTTGGATGAAGATCCTACATCTCCTAACCCTTCTTCTTCCTCGTCTCTGATTCTTCCCATATAGAACACCGCACGGGCCGCCGGCCGGACCACCGGCCCCCACTGCCTGTGTTCCTACGCCACCCGTACCCCCACTCGCGTTGAGTTTTCTTCGTTCGGCGAGGCCCCACAACCACCCGAGCCCCTTGGATCGCACCGGCGAACTCCGGCGAGCTCTGAAAAATCGACTGACCCAATTTTGAAATTTAGTCTACTGTGATTTAACTAGTGTGGAATATAAAAGGGGAAAACCATAAGCATTGGGAGTATAGTGTTGAGTGTGCCATGGCGGATCTGAAGGTGCAAACCGGACAAAGGCAACTTCGCAACCAAGACAAGAAATCAGAGTAAAGCAGTGGTGACCTATTTTCTTGTTGCGATAAATAAGTTGAGCAGATATGAAAGAGTACCGCCTCTGGTGCGGCGTCGTGTACGCATCTGCTGAGAATTTGACGGTGCTGCGGTAGCGATGGCTGTCGGCGGCGTGGAAGCAGATCTAGGAGGGTAGACGATGGCGGCGGGGCGCGGTGGACGATACGGTCGTAGGAGCGGCGCCGACAAGGTGGACGACGGCGGGGATGAAGCGAGAGGACGGGATGCAAGGATCCCGGTCCGAAGGCGTGGATGAGAGAGGTCGATCTCTTGTAATGGACGGCGGTGTCGGGGTATCAGCTCCGGCATGGTGGAGGAGGACGGCGGTGGATGCGGTGGCGGACGGCGGCCGACGGAGGAGGGTGGGGTGGAGAGGGTGTTTTGGCGCCCACGGAGTATGAATGGGGAAAAGGGAGGTAGAGAGGAAGGGGGGGGGACCATGTATTCATGGCGCGCTTGTCTCAAATGCGAGGAAATTTACAAACTTAGCCCCCGTTTCAAATTTCTACTACATCACAACAACATTAGTCGGTTGGGGATAGGACGGTAATCTCACATACACCGAATATTTGCCGACGAGAGTTTGTTTTTGGCGCCCACTGTGTATGAATATGAATCGGGGAGGGAGTCGATTTCGGCCGAGGGCACACTGTGTTTTGGCGCCCACCGTGTATGAATCCGAGTGAGAGGCGGTTACTTCACATTTGGGTGAAATTACAAACCTACCCCTATCGAAACCTATAGATATATAGTAGATAGGCTTTGCGTGGCAGGGATAGGCAGTAGTGATTTCCATCTCACAGATTTTGGTTTCGGGCGGTTACTCCGCTTCGTTCAAATTTTGCACAGTGCACGTTTACCGTGCCAACTCAATTTGAATCCCGTTTGTATTATACTAATTTTTTTCGGGCGGGATCCATTTTCAATTGGAATTACATTCTATATACATCATTTATTTTATATATACTTTCAAAAGCACAACAAAGAATTCCGCTCCTTTATATGTATAATATGATTTACAAATACAACGATCTCGAAATCTTAAGGTTGAATTCAAAAAAAATTAACCAAATTATGTTCTACTAAAATGTATGGATCAGTAATATCTACATATTAAATAACATACAATTGCATGAATTCATATGAGTATGCATGTTTGATAGATCAATTTTGGTTCAAGTATGGATTACATGTATCATCATCTCGAATTCAAATATTTCAATCCCTTTTTTGTTCACTCCTGTCACGCCCATCTCTCTCGCATGGATGCTCCTTTAGGTAGCTATCACTCTCTTTTCTCCAGCTCACCCGCACGCTCACTTCATGTTTCTCCTATCCTCGCAAACATGGTCTCTCGACGTCTCCCTTGAGAAGTGTCACACTCTTCGTATCATTATACATTACACGGGTTTCATTATCTCTCACGTCTCTACTGTTCTCTGGTATCACTCGGTACCTAAGCTTTCTTTTTCACCGCCACACACACCGTCTCCACTCGTCTTTCACTTTGTCTTTCTCTCTATGGGATTCTCTCACACACCCTATATGTCTCTACATATGACTCATAGCACTAAAATTACTCTCTCTCTCTCTCTCTCTCTCTCTCTTGTAGACACAACATTTGTTGTGGTCTCCTTTTCGTCTCCATCCCAGACTGACACCGATCAGACAACCCCGACTACCGTCTCCTCTCTCTCTCTCACAGACACACACACACACACACAACTCCTGCTTCCACTCCCCTTCCCGACTACCGTCTCTCTCTCACACACACAAAACTCTTGCTTTCGTACCCTGACTCGTATTTCTCTCACAAACATTTATCGACTAGCTAGCCTCTAGATAGGTTTATACACCCGCACACTCATGCTTCCACCATCGCATACATGACTCTCTCCCTCTCCTTGTATCTATGTAGCTTTTTCTTCCCTTCTTGAGACACGCCCTCTCGATCGTGCACACACACACACTATCGCCTCATTTTAAGCTGATACATATCCCACACACACTACTTGTGTCTTTGTCACACATGCACTCTGTCCTCCTCCACTCTCCCTCTCTCTCACACACACATGGGCTTTTTGCAACAACTAGCAAGATGCCCATGCGTTGCACGGAACATCAAGATGCATTTGTATGAGTAGTTTATCTTTTGGGGGAAAAGGATGAACGAGGGATGACCTTATTTGCAAAAGTGGAGAGAGGTGTGGGTATCTTTTTGGAAAATTGCCATAGTTTCCTTCCTATCCGTCAGATATAGATCGGACGGCCACACGATCATCACCAACAATGCTTTTTATAAGAGTAGGGATAAAAAATAGAGTTGTTGATGATGGTGGGCCTGCCATCCTGCAATGTAGGTCGTCCGATTTATATCTGACGTATAGGAAGGAAAATATGGCAATTTACCCACACTCTTCACCACATTTGCAGATAAGGCCATCCCTCGTTCATCCTTTTCTCCCACAAGATCTTGATGTTCCGTGCAACGCACGGGCATCTTGCTAGTAAGAGTAGAAATTAGACATATACCACTTCTCGAATCTTGAAACCAACAACATTCCTCCCTTATCTCATCAAAACCACCAAAGGAATATATTTTGAGTGAAACATAACATATTTTTAGTGATATACGTATTTCAAAACTAGACTTTTTTTCTATCAAATCGGTGAATATGTATTAATCTACTTTGATCGTGTGGCAACGCATTGGCACATTGCTAGTAGTTATTATAATTTTTTGGACACTAGACAAACAGTGGAGTACATATACAAAGAGAAGAGGCGCACACACGCAGTCGGCCTCTCGCTGTCTCGCACACATGAGTGTTACGTAAAGGCGACATTAACAAATAAACCCTAAAACCCTAGGTGCACGATTGCTGCATACGCGGGTACCGGGTACGTGGTGGAGCACCTTTGTAGGAGTTGATGGTCGGGACCACAGGTGAACGACTTGGAGCGCGGTGGCTCGCCAGTTGCCACAGATCGAGTAGCCACGTTTAAAATATCGTTTTTTTAGCGGGGTTAAGAGTTCCGATTTTCAATGGCACGCTATAAGTAGTAAGTAGTTTTTAGAACGATTGGTATGGAGCGAAAATGGAATTCATAGTACTACGTACCTCCTTGGCGTATGGTTGTATGGGTTTATGTTACGAGATGTTGAACCTGGTAGTTCTAGGGCAAATACTATGGTTTAGATTTAGATGCTGGTTTTCAGTAATCGGAAGGGGAAACCCTTCTTTGATTAAAGAAAACTGCTACCTCCATTCTGGTTTACTAGTCCCCATCGTACTTTGGGTCAAAGTTTGTCCACGAATTTTACTTGTAAAATGTGAATGGAAAATGAAATTTTGCTATACCCAAACAAAAAAGGACTGGAGGGAGTGATTGCTCTGACACGGACGCGACCTCTCATAGCCCAGGCATTGAACCGACGCGCTGGCCAAGAGGGCCGCACTCGCTGCAGGCCTGGCTGAGCACGCCTCCTCGCCGCGTGCAACCAGCTTAAGACTGCCCCGCCTGCCTTCATTGAATCCGCACGTGTGCCGGCAACATGTCCTTCCATGAGCCGACAGGCATTTTAGAACACAAAGAATGACTAAAATATAATTAATTTACGCATGGTCTTGACTTGTTATGCTCGCACTAGTAGCAGGAACTAGTAGAGGTTTTTCTTTATTTATAACTCTCCTCACATTTTTTTGGCTTTGAAGTGAATCATGGTTGTGGACATTATGTATGAATGTGCAGATATCTGTGAACATGAGTTTGATGTGGAAGTTGAACTTGGAATGTCGGGCTTGCGCGTGAACTATACCATGTCCAGTGCTTCGTCTGTTATTGTTTGGAAAGTAATTGCTGTTATTACATGACCCAAAAAACATTTTGTGCCACATCAGTACATGCACAGACATCACAACAGGCATGCTGACTGGATAAACATTTGAGCCTAGCTATTATGAAGGAAATTTTGTATTGACAACAGTTTTAGATAGCAGGAGACGCCTAGCCTGCTCTGCCTCTGCTAGCTTATTTCCGGCTTCTTCCATCTCTTCTTTGGCTTGGGTGAAGAGAGCATCTGATTGCTCTTTTCGCTTCTTCAGGAACTCAGCTACATTCTCAAGGGCTGCTGCACGCTTTCTTTCAGCCTTTACTAATGCCACGAGGACACGAACAGCTGACGACTCCACCTGGCTTGTGTGTAATCCAACATCATCTGGGAATTTGCACCTTGTGTCTAATCCAGCATCATTAGGTTACTGGCACCTTGTGTGTAATCCAGCTTCATTTTTGAAACATGATCTCGAAGTTGACCATACTTCCCTCCTCGCAGGAACTGCATCCTGACATGAAGTTACTTCTTTTTTAGATCAATACTCAGAGAAACCTAGATCCATTTAGTAGAAGCCAGATAAACAGAACTCGGAGAAGTGAATTCAAAAGGAAAAGAAATATAAAAACAGACTACAAGGTGAGAACACCCACTTCCTACATCAAGTTAAAAACGAAACCATTAGGAGATTAAGACTCTTCTTATTACACATCGAAGAACACCACGCTTAAGAGAAACAGAAACTACAACATATACACATCGAAGAACACAAGGCTAAACGAAAGTAATTGAAAGGGTGTTACTTACCAAAGCTCGTTTTACAAGTTCGGTGCAGCTCCTCTTTAACTTGCCACGCTCCTTGAAGATGTCCCGAATATCCCGTGTTTGGTCTTCATTTCTCCTCTGCATGTTCACACTTGTGGTTTTAAAATCTCAACATGGCAAGAAAAATACTACTAGTAATATTCGCTCATCTTGTTGGCAACATTAAAGCACTCATCTGCCATGTTAGAGCATCTCCAACAGAATCGGAACGCGCGGCGCTTTAAAAAAGCGTTTACAGTGCTGAGATCGAGAAGTAGATACTAGAGAGTAGAGGATAGTTCTCAGCATAGATAGATAAAAAAAGATACCCATACCCCTCTCCAGATTTTTAAATAAGGCCTTCCCTAGTTCATCCTTTTCTCCCACAAGATAAACTACTCATACAAATGCATCTTGATGCGTGCAACGCATGGGCATCTTGCTAGTTCTAAAAACCTTTCCATCATTTGCCACACTGCTGGTTGCAGATGAAAAACCTACCCAAGCACAGCGTGATACAGGAGGGACGCACAATTACAAGCTGATATTCTGATGGACAATGGAGGCTATAACCAATTACTTTTACGGGAACAATAGCACCCAGGAAAGTTGAAGGGTAGGTATGAACAAAATTGGAACTGCACATGTACTGCTAAGTGATTCAATATACACATTACCAATCGAGGAGGAGAACGATGGTCGCGGCGGCCTCTGTGAGTCATGGTCGGCAACGGGAGTCAGTTCATTGTCCACGACGGTGGTACTTCTGCGCTTGGCGTCGGCTTCCGGGAAGCAGATCTGAGATCGTGGAAGACGATGCCGGGGAAGAGGCTCCGTCTACGACGACGACGGTGGACCGGCTCCAGTGCGGCGTACGAGGTTGTCGATGAGGCAGATGCGCTGCGGTGGACAAGTGCATCGATGTAAAGGGAAGGAGCACGAAGGCTGCGGTGCCGTGGAGAAGTCTATTTTGTGATGGGGATAGAAAATGGGGAGTATTCAGGTGTACTACTCTGGGTGCCGGGGTGGGGCTGGCTGGGTAGGGTGAACCTGAAGTTACGAAAACAGCCTCCTACCAAGCATCGTCCGTAGGCCTGTTCCGAAGGCTATGATGGTAACTTCCCACTGCTTGAATCAGGGTCGCGGGAGATTTTCCCGCCGACCTCAAAATTTTGTGACACTGGACTCCCCGTGTGGCGTGTTGAGTGATTCGGCTAAGCAACTAGCGAGTAGTAGTAGTAAACTCTGCATATTAGGTTTGACCGAAGTCAAACTTCCTAAAGTTTGACCAAGTTTATATGAAAATATAAACATTTACCATAACAAATATGTATGATGTGGAAGTACATTCAATAATGAATCTAATGGTATTTATTTGTTATTGTATATGTTAATATTTTTGTTATAAGCTTTCTGAGAGTTTACAAAACTTGACCTTGACCAATGCTAATACGCGGACTAAAATAAAAACGGAGGGAGTACACATTTGTTTTCTTAGTTTGTAGTGAACTAATCATTTGTTGAAATTGTGAAATAAATATATTAGGCTATTGACTTCGAATGTAATGGTCTATACAATTCAATAGTTACAATCATTGTCGAATCCCGAGATGTATACAAGGTCTATAGTACTTCACAACATGCTCAAACTCACATAATCCCAGTCAAATGAGAATCTAAATGCATTTCATAGTTATTATTTTGTAGGATGCAACAAAAACAACCAAAACTCTACATCAACCATTATAGAAGCAACATTTTGACATATCACATTGTGTGAATGAAACGTGCAGAGAGAGCTTTTGAAGATGGAGCAGATAGGGTGGGAAAGATTGTATGTATGTGGATGAGAGAGTGGGAGACAAACCTAACGAGACAGAGAGAGAGAGAGAAAGAGAAAGAGAGAGGAAGAAGTTAGGTCTGTGAGAAAGATGGAGACATGTAATATACGTGATTCTGTATATGTGGAAGGAGAAGAGACAACATGTTTGATGAGAGAGCTGGAAAAACATGGACGAGAGGGGAAGGATCTCATGGGTTGAGCGATTGACAATTTTGTGTGGGGGAGAGAGGGATTGGTAATTTTGTGCAAGAGAGAGAGAGAGGGTGGGGGAGGAGTCAGTCAGCCGTCGTCACATCACCCTGCTTCCAAATGACTGCGCATTCTCTAGCGCGGTGTGGTCGTCGTCTTCGATCTGCTCGATGGCCTCTTTGAAGATTGAGGTGTTGTGCATGTTGGGGGAGCAAAGAAGCACAAGCAAGAGTGGTCGCCGTATAACCTTGGATGGGGATGAATTGTGTGCTCGGGGGAGTGTGTGTGTGTGTGTGTGTGTGTGTGTGTGTGTTAGATATTGAGCGAAAACAAACCTAAGGAGAGAAATGGGTATTCACGAAGAGATTGTACGGGCCTTGAGGTGGGCAGGGGCCGAGTGAGGGTGTCAAAATGTGTGCTTTGATGCATATGTTGCATGCGATCGTGCGAGGGATGGACGAATCGAGAAAGATGGTTGTTGTGTTACGAATGCTCCTCTCTCTCTCTCTCTCACACACACACACACACACACACACACAAGTAAACTAGAAGACCGTTCTCTCATGTATACACAACGTATCGGCATCTGTCTATGTCTCACTCATGCATGATCATTTGCACATTCACACCTCTCTATGTCTGTATCACACGCACACCGTCTCCACATTGCCCTTCCGCCACAACACACATATGGACACATACACACGTTCTCTCACAGTCACACACACAAAATAAGTATTAAAAAAAACTAGGGCACACCTAAAACGTCCAAATCCGAATAAACACAAACTGGAGCTAAATTCAAATATATGGAAATATTGCAGCGTCAAGAACTTTCCCAGGAAAAAAAGTTGAGTAATATTCGACGATTGTTTTCACACACACAAAAAGGTTCGGTGGATGTCCTTCGAGCACGACACAGCGACGCACCGTTCGATCGACCGCGCGGCCGCGGTTCACGCGCTTGCACAGGATTCCGTATCGTGGCTGTGGTACTAACTTCAATTTTTTTTAAATAAAAGCGCTGCCTAAGTCTAATGTTTACGTGTACTAGTACGGTTTTCTTTTAAGTTTGACCAACCTCATATAAAACTAAAGTAAGCTCCCATACGCGCACTCATCAATATGCCGCCACCGGCGTTGCGCATGCCAGCGCCCGCCTGCTCCGGACAACAATTTCTCGCCCATCACCGCCGTGTCGTCACCAGCCCTGTGCCATGAAGCCGAAGGCTCGCCCGCTCACGTCGTCTGCAGTCCCTCCTCGCCATGCCGCCGCGCTGCCAAGCACGCGAGCAGCTGGTGGAGCCGCGTCTATGCACGCAGCATACGAAGAGGAGGACGAGCGCATGCTCCAGCACACCGGCGAGGAGGAACTAGCGTGTCATTGTCGTCTTCGCCCGCGCGGAGGAGGCGCGCATGGTGGCTGTCGCGGCGGAAGCCAGTCGCGCGCGCGTCGAGCCCGCAAACCGGGTGCGGAATCTACCTTCGAGACCTTGAATGCCACGTGGATCCTGCAATCTGAAGGAGCAATTTGGGTCAGTCGACTCATGTGAGCCGTTTGATGCAACATGGATGGCTAGAAGGGCTTCTTCCATGTCTTTTGCCGTCTTCTTCCTTTGCTCTGTCGTACTTCTTTCACAAATCGACTGACCCAAATTGTACTACTAGTACGAACGTATTAAGTACAGTAGGAACACGAAGGTACGAGCAGTAGTACCAACTGCAAGAAGAACAGTAGTAAGACATAGTACTAGTACTACTCTACGTACTAAAGAGTTCAAATAACGAGAAAGAACATAAACATAGTTCTGCTGGGGCCTCAGCACAACACACCCTTGAAAATAAACTAAGCAACAAGTCCGCTTGACATTGCAGTAGAACCAGCATGAGCGACGGCACTGCCACCTACTCGGAGTCCGAGTCCATGTCCTCGACTCCGTCCTCGTCCCTCTTCCTCTTCCTCTTCACCAACGCTTCTTTGCTTGAACCGAACACTGGGCTCTGCTTCTTCATCCAACCCATGTACATATTTAAACAAAGGTAGGCATCCATTGATGCGTACAGGATGTGATCTTCATCTAATGCCTTCGACTCCCATGCATGATGAAACTCGTGATGAGGTTTCTTCATTTTAGCGTACGAAGGATCAATCATGGCTGCTGCCAGGGTCAGCATTGAAGGTTGAGAGGAGGACACCAGGCTTGCCTTCTGGAGATCGAAGGGCTGGCCTACAACGAGACCTATCCGATGCAGGACATCCCTGTCATTCTTAAAGCCTACAGTAACGAATTTCACTCTTTTGTCCTTGAGGAAGTTCTTAAAATCCTGGCACTCAACGTCGGCATGGCATATGTGGTAGACCAAGCAAACGTTATGTACGCAAACCTGGATCACGGTGGGCTTCTTCCTCTCTTCTTCCTTTAGATCCTTCTCTCGTCCCAGGACTGTGGTGTACTCAACATCTAGCCCAGCGACCCACTCATCCGTTGTACTGTTGAACATCCGTAGGAAGCGAGCAAGCCATGCTTTCACCGTCGCGGATCCAAGTGTGTAGATGACGATAAACTGATTGCCGGTGATGGCTCTAACCTGGTACTCAGCGGCGACCATGGAGATTTGGGAGGCCATGGATTTTGGAGGAGGGTTAGGAGAAGTTGAACTGTTGTACCCCGCAAAAACTGGGAGCGAACTAATGTGAAAGGACGGGACGGCTGGGAGCGAACTGTTGTGAGATAGAATACGGGGACGAGTAGCGCGTGCGAACGGCGTGGGGTTGCTGGCTTGCCCGGTGGATAAACGGCTGCAAGCCCCCAAAGAGTTCTTGAGAACTATGCGGGACCCACTAGATGTCATGTCTACTAGACCCATATCGTAGGCCTGACGGTATAGCTTCTGCCTGTTCGCACGCCATGCCGGCACGTGGATGTAACTTCACTTAATTCCGTCAATCGTCGCACCTCCCACGACCTTCGCCTCCCTCGCGCGGTCGCGCCCTTTGAGACTTCGACCGGCTATAAATGAGCAATTTTTTTGCCTACTCTGCATGCATGATACTCCCTCTGGTCCTTTTTACTCCCGTCAACCGTTTGCAAAGTGTTTGACCAAATATATACTTTTTTTGAACACCACCTTATATTAATTAACCAGCCACACCAGTACACTCATTCAATACAATATTCACCACACAGGGCGGTACATTATTTACAAGAATACCATCTAATCTATTGTCAAAGCTATACTTAGCAATTAAGTGTGCCACCTTATTGGCCGAACGGCTAATCTTTGACAATTGAAGATTGTTGATCAACTTCGAGATGCTCAATGCTTTCATCTTCAGGTCACGCATAGCAGACCTGTCATAGTCCCCCGATGCAAGAGACGCTACCACAAAAGCGCAACCAGTCTCTAAAATTATAGGATTATGAAGAGAAATACCTATGTAGAGACCGGCAATGCAAGCCCTAAGCTCCGCTTCCTCCACGCTTTGACAGGCATCAATGAAATCCCACGACCAAATTTATATTAAAAATATCAATATGTACAATACTGATTATAATGAGTATAAGAACTACGTTTTATAGTGAGTGTAATTATATTGATTTGACATTGTGAATGTTGATACTCCCTCCGTCTAGGTGAGTAAGTCATCTTAGGCTGTGTACCGTGACCAAGGAGGAGGGGAAAATGAGAGACATTAATGTTTATTTGCTAATTAAATAGTATTGCATGCAATGAATAACCACTGCATGTCATGTTTGATAGTCTCAGGTCATTAAAAGCATGCACACCCTCATCTCTTATTGGTTGATATGTCAAGAAACAAGAAACGAGGTAGAAGTTAATGCACCGCACCTACGTGTTTTGGGATTATTTGGTTTTCGTACGATGACTTACACACCTAGCTATTAGAGTACCACTACCTCCCTTCTAGTTTAAAGGGCTCGACTCAAAAATTTCATCTACTCTTAGCAAGATAGTAGAGGCGGTGGAATAGTTTTTGAAGTCTGCAAAAGTACTCAACTAATGATGTCGTTCTTCACAAAAAAATGTGTTTACCAATGCATGCATGAACACTAGTTACTCTAACCCCCCTCTCTTCTTTAATTCTTTGCCACATCAGCATGTTTGCTATTCCCGTGTGCATGATACCAGCTAAGATACCACCATGATGGCCAGCCTTAATCATCGCATGAAATAATTTAGTGCACCTTGAAATATGAACATGTGTGGGGCGTGTATGTTTTTAATGACTTGAGACTATACCTAGCCCAGCATGCAAGATGACTTATTATGCACCGTTCCCCATACCTGCAGGAAGCCCGTTCGTCTCCAAATCTTTTCCTCTCCATGTGTGGAAACAATATGCCTGCCAAACTCTTCTTCTCCCTCCGACGGTCCCACCACTCCACCCTGTGTGAAAAAATCTGCATGCATGACTCTCCTCCCTCCACGCTTGTCCAATCCATTGTGACCAGCAATATTTCCACCCCTTCGCTCCCCTGTAATTTACTCCAACAAATATGCCCATGTAGCTTTTACTTAACTTCAGGTGCATTGGGTCACTGACATAAGGGCCCAGCAGTGTACTGGCCTACATGTCAGTGACGCAACTGGACCTGCAGTTAAGTCAGTGCAGCTCAGTCCATATCTTACGGTGGTGTGCCATTGCTCGCTATAAATACTATGCCTCCCACGACATCGCTATCTCCTCCCCCTCACGTTCACGTTCATCGCTATCTCCTCCCCTCCCTCTCACGTCGACCACCATGGCATCGCCCCTCCAAGGCCCTAGGAGCCCCTCGCTGCACCGCGCGGACGGTCACGCGTCGCCGTTCCATTCCTCGCCGCCACTAGTCGAGGAGGATGTGTTGGTGTTCCGCTCCTTGCCGCTACGTGACGCGTCACCGTTCCGTTCCTCGCCACCACTAGTCGAGGAGGACGCGTCGGTGTTCCGCTCCTCGCCACGACGCGATGCATCGCCGTTCCGTTCCTCGCCGCCACTAGTCGAGGAGGACGCGTCGGTGTTCCGCTCCTTGCCGCGACGCGTCGAGGTGGACGCGTCGGCGTTCCTGTCGGTGTCAAAACCGGCGGATCTCGGGTAGGGGGTCCTGAACTGTGCGTCTAGGCGGATGGTAACAGGAGACAAGGGACACGATGTTTTACCCAGGTTTGGGCCCTCTTGATGGAGGTAAAACCCTACGTCCTACTTTATTGATATTGATGATGTGGGTATTACAAGAGTAGATCTACCACGAGATCAAGGAGGCTAAACCCTAGAAGCTAGCCTATGGTATGATTGTTGTTCGTCCTATGGACTAAAGCCATCCGGTTTATATAGACACCGGAGAGGGCTAGGGTTACACAGAGTCGGTTACAGTGGTAGGAGATCTACATATCCGTATCGCCAAGCTTGCCTTCCATGCCAAGGAAAGTCCCATCCGGACACGGGACAAAGTCTTCAATCTTGTATCTTCATAGTCTTGGAGTCCGGCCGATGATGATAGTTCGGCTATCCGGACACCCCCTAGTCCAGGACTCCCTCAGTAGCCCCTGAACCAGGCTTCAATGATGACGAGTCCGACGCGCATATTGTCTTCGGCATTGCAAGGCGGGTTCCTCCTCCGAATAATTTATAGAAGATTGTGAACACCAGGATAGTGTCCGGCTCTGCAAAATAAATTCCACATACCACCGTAGAGAGAATAATATTTACACAAGTTCAATCTGCTGACGTATTTTGTGGCGTGATGTCACACCACCACCAAGCCTTTACTCGAATTGTTTTTATTGTACCATATCAGCGCATTTAGCGAAGCGGTTTCCTTGGCACGTCTTGTCGAAGCAGAGATCGTGTTCCCCTTATTCCGGGATTCCCATCAATATGGACGTGGGTAACCCAACCGCGCCATTGATTGCGGCGCTTTGGGAGATAAGCGAGTTTTATCAGGCCGGTGGGGACGCATGGTTGCGTCCGCCCATATAAGGGGATAAAGATCCACTCTTTTACCTACGCCTTCTTCCTCCTTTGCTTATCCATCTCCGCAAACTCGAGCTCCAGCGCCCAACTCCGCACATCTCACCTCAACCTTCTCCAACTATTTCCGGAGTGGGAGGCAAGTGGATGGCCTCCTCCGTTACGGAGGGACACATCCAGAAGCTGCGCAGCGCCGGATATCTGTCCAACGACATCACGCACCGGCTCCCCGACGAGGGGGAGCTCATCCCCACCCCCAGGCCCCATTAGAGGGTAGTATTCCTTTCCCATTTCCTCCACGGACTGGGCTTTCCACTCCATCCCTTTGTCCGGGGGCTCATGTTCTACTACGGCCTGGATTTCCATGATCTGGCCCCGAATTTCATCCTCAACATCTCGGCATTTATCTTCGTGTGTGAGGCCTTCCTCTGCATCCAGCCCCACTTTGGCTTGTGTCTCAAGACCTTCAGTGTCAAGCCGAAGGTTGTGAAGGGCAGCCAAGCGGAGTGCGGAGGTGCCATGGTGGGCAAGATGCCCAACGCTACTTGGCTCGAGGGCACCTTCGTGGAAACCATTAAGGGGTGGCAATCGGGGTGGTTCTACATCACCGAGCCGCGTGACCCTGAATGGGCAGCGGCCCCCAAATTCAGATCTGGCATCCCCATACGGTCACCTCCTGGAAAGAGAGTGGCCGGACATGGGGTGATTCAGAGGAGCTGACCGGACTCCAAGCCTGCATCCAAAAGCTAGTGAACAAGAAGCTCAAGCTTGTCAACGTAGTCCAGGTCATGCTCATCCGCCGGATTCTCCCGTGCCAACAATGGGACTTCAATATGTGGGAGTTCGATTCAGCGCAGCACCAGACTTTGAGCAGGCTCTTTGACACTACGTATGAAGAGGCCTGGAGGGTGTTGTTTAAGGGTGCCGAGGCTCCCGCATCCACTACCGAAGATCGCGGATTCAGCTCGCAGCGTCCGGCTAGCGAGGTAAGCGATTTTACCCTTTACAGGACACTTGTTTTCCATAGTTTGACTCTATGCGGGATCTAAACTCCCTCTCCTTTGACAGGACTGGCTGAAGAAGGCCGAGCAGACTAACTGTCCGACCCCTTTGCCAGAAGACCCAGCGGACGCCCGCTTAACGGGGCTGCTGGTTCCGGCACCCCACGTGGTGGCGGAGAAGAAGGCCAAGAAGAAGGCCACGGGCACTCGAAAGAGTTCCCATTTTCAGGTGTCATCGGACTTATCGTCCGGTGACTCCGAGGCAGACTCCTCCCACGAAGGCGAGGAGGAGAAGAAAGAGGCCTCTCCCCCATCGGGGGGAGGGAAGAAAAGGAAGGCCTCCCCAACGAGGGAGGCCGAAGGGTCCAAGAAGGGAAGGACTCTTCCCCCGGACTGCTCTGCCAACGCCGGTGACGACGTCGAGGATTGGCCTTCAAGGGCCAAGCCCCTGGCGAGATCGTAAGTATCCAGACTCCCGAATAACTTCATGATTTTTCTTTTTGCCACATGGTATCTTTCTAATGCTGCATACAACCCTGCAGTCCGCCCAAGGATGATCTTCCCGCTTCGTCGAGCGGGTGCTTGGGTGCGTCGGATATGGATTCCCTTCCGACCGCCTCCACCCCCCGTGATGCGGACGATGCCGAGGTGGGATCCCGGGAAGGGACCCGCCAGGAGGAGGAGGCCCCGGAGGTGCCGCAGGGCAACCTCCCGGACTTTGCACCGGACTCCGCATCGAAACCTATAGTGGCTCCGGAGTTCGGCGGGCGGCCCCTTCGTAAGAAGGGCAAGACCGTGACGCCGGCGGCCTCCGTCCAACTGGAGGCACCGGATAGCTTGCTAGAGGCGCTCAACAGCGCTTCCATCGAAGAGGAACACTGCACCGTCATGAGTGCGGTGATTCAGAAGGTTCAGCTCGCCAAGAGCGGGCTGACCGAAGCCTACAGCAGCCTTTTAACAGGCTTTGAGGTAAGAATTTTGATATATAGTACCGCATAGACAGTAGCCCCTGATGCTCGGTTCGGTGTTCGGAAAGAAAAGTCGGACTGAGGATCGAAAAAGATATACGCAGGAGTCATAAAAAATCTGTCAATATGGGATTGCAGGTTGTGCTGCTGACCTCTGCCGCACTGACTGCGGAGGTCAATACTTTGAATCAAAGCCTCGAGCGGTCCGAGAACGAGCTCGGCCGTGCCAAGAAGCAGCTCGAGGACAAGGAAGGTGAGTAACACCTTATTAAAATTGTACCTTACAGAAAAGGATTTGGTTGCGAGAAGAATGACAAGGATAACGTGGGTATTGCAGGGGCCACGAATGAGGTGGCGCCCCTGAAGGAGGCGGTGTCCGCGGCCGAACGTAATGCGGTCGCGGAGCGCACCGAGCGAGAGAAGCAGGAGGCGCGGGTGGCGGAGGTACAACAAGAGCTCCAGGCTCTCGTGGAAAAACATGAGAGTTTGGAGCGCGACTCGAAGACTCGAGAGTCCGAGCTTGCATCGGCTCTTGAGAGTGCCAAAGCCGCTAAGGCCGAAGCCTACAAGGCCCTCAAGGAAATTGAGGCGTTGAAGAAAATGGCGACGGGTAAGGCATTTTTCATGCAAAGCAAGCATGTGAGTGTGAATTACCTATCACTTACCCGGATTCGGAGCTCTCCAGGAGCGTTCGCAGATCTGCCCCGCAGCATGTCCGATGCTGCCGCTTTCTATAGAGCTGAGGAGGGGAGCTCGACGGAGAAGGTCTTCTGGTCTCAGTATGCTGAGGTCGGACATCCGGTGCCCCTTAGCGACCAGCTGAAGCAGCTGGTCGAGCTCCACAAGGTGGCCGAACAGGCCATGAAGGGCCTCATAGTTTGGCTGTAGCCCAAGGAGGCCATGCCTGGGAGCTACTTCGGCCTGGTGCAGCGGCTGGTGGATGCGTGTCCATGGGTTGAAGTCATCAAGCACTCCGCCTGTATTGAAGGTGCCCGTCGGGCCCTTGCCCGCGCAAAGGTGCAATGGGGCAAGATGGAAGCTGAGAAGCTTGTGACGGACGCGCCACCGCCGGGCAAGGAGTATCACATGCCCGAGATGTATTATAAGAGTGTCCTGAAGGGTGCCCGCATTATTGCGGGTGAGTGCTCCAAAGATGTAATATTTGAGTAGACTCGCATTTTGTTATCCTGTGCGCTGAAAACTTTGTTCATATGCGCCAAGCAACGCTTGTTAATTTAAAATATTACCTTCTGTGCGGCCGTTTATCAAATCTGAGAGATGGCAAGTCGTCGGCTTCAGCCCCCATGCCACGAGTGCTGGGGTGTTCGGGATAAATTTGAGCACTCTTGTTCCCATTTTTGGGTCCATCTAGGGAGGCGCTCAACACAACGAATGAGGCAACCGGACTTATAATGCTTGAACACTCTCACTTAGCCATAGAATTCTATAATTTTAAATTTCGGCGAAGCCCCTAGTGTTCAGAAGGCCGAATTTGGGGCGCTATCCACGCCTGGGCCGGACAAAGCCGGTTCCTCGCTCTAAGCGGCATAAGTCTTTAGGGACTCGAAAAAGACCTCCCGAACAGCGACCGGCTCTCGCCTCATCAAGACGGTCAGTTTTAGCTTTCTCCACTGAGGCGCTCGCCCAGCTCAACTGGGGCACAATCGCAGTGGTTCTCCCAGTGCTACCTTAGCCGATACAACGGAACGTAAGGTACCAAAACATGGGAGCCGGGCAAACCCAACTATTGACCCAAGACATGATTCAGAACCGATGCATATAATGCTATAAGTTCGGGGTGCCGCACTTGTGAAAGTGTTCGGACTTATCACACCATGATGCGGGAAACATAAGCCCTTGGTGTATTTAGCCGTACCAAAGTGTACGGATGCAACATGTCATAAATGAACATATGTATAAGAAAGAAATGCAATTATAAGCAAAAATGTGCTGCATTGTTTATTCAAGAAATACTGCCATGAATGCAGAACAAATAGTGCGGTAAGCAAGGGATGGGACTATTAAACATGTCCCTCTCCAGGGGTAGGCTGCGGAATGGTGTATAAAACAGATTTAATGCTCGTAATGGAGACCACCTGGATATTCGTCGTAGCCTTTCTCCTTCCCTAGCTGTTGCATCGTGAGTTCGTCCGGTCTACTACCGGACAGGGCCTCTAATGAACGGAGTCCTGTGGGTAAGAAAAAAAAGAAAAAGAGAAAAAAAAGAACAACACACTTGAGAGCCCCTAGTGTGGTTAAGCCGCATTCTGGGCCTATCGTGGTCATGCCCCTCCCCCTATGCCCATGGTATCTCCAGAGCAGAATGATGTACGCGAAGGACCAGTCTTGCAATTTTGCAGGGGCTGGGGTTGGGGCCGCATTGCTACGCGTTCTCGGAACGTGCCAGGTGGTCTTATTGTAGGTTACTCCGGGCGCGTTTAGCCGTGTCCGGTCGCTTAGCGGCCGGACTCGAGAATTGCCTTAAGAGGCAGCACTGTACTTCTGCCGCAAGAGCCGCTGTACGTTCCTCCGTTCGGGGTGTTTCCGTTGACCGTGATGACTCCTCGAGGGCCTGGCATCTTGAGCTTGAGGTATGCGTAGTGCGGCACCGCGTTGAACTTTGCAAACGCGGTTACGTCCGAGCAGAGCATGATAGCCGCTACGGAACGGAACTATGTCGAAGATTAACTCCTCGCTTCGGAAGTTATCCGGGGATCCGAAGACCACTTCCAGTGTAACTGAGCCTGTACAATTGGCCTCTACACTTGGTATGGCGCCTTTAAATGTCGTCTTTGTGGGTTTAATCCTTGAGGGGTCTATGCCCATTTTGCGCACTGTGTCCTGATAAAGCAGGTTCAGGCTGCTGCCGCCGTCCATCAGGACTCTGGTGAGGTGAAATCCATCGATGATTGGGTCTAAAACCAATGCGGCGAATCCGCCATGGCGGATGCTGGTGGGGTGGTCCCTTCGATCAAAAGTGATCGGGCAGGAGGACCATGGGTTGAACTTCGGGGCGACTGGCTCCATCGCGTATACATCCCTGAGTGCATGCTTCCGCTCCCTTTTGGGTATGTGGGTTGCGTATATCATGTTCACCATCCACACTTGTGGGGGGAAACCCTTCTGTCCTCTATTGTTCGGCAGTCGGGTCTCTTCCTCGTCATCGCTATGCAGCCCCTTGTCGTTGTTTTCGGCAATTAGCTTGCCTGCCTGCTTGAATACCCAACAGTCCCTGTTGGTGTGGTTAGCTGGCTTTTCGGGGGTGTCGTGTATCTGGCACGAGCGATCGAGTATTCGGTCCAAATTGGACGGACCCGGAGTAGTTCTTTTGAATGCCTTTTTCCGCTGACTGGGTTTAGAGCCTCTGAATCCGGCATTGACTGCCGTATCCTCATTATTGTCGCCGTTAATGCGGCGTTTGTTCTTGTTGCGACACGATCTACCATTGCGGTCCTTGATATCCGGACTGCCAAAATTTTTGCTGAGGTTGTTGCTGTGGGCTAGCCAGCTGTCCTCTCCCGCGCAGAAGTGGGTCATGAGTGATGTGAGGGCTGCCATGGATTTCGGCTTTTCCTGTCCCAGGTGCCGGGCAAGCCACTCGTCGCGGATGTTATGTTTGAAGGCCGCGAGGGCCTCCGCATCCGGACAGTCGACGATTTGATTTTTCTTAGTTAAGAATCGTGTCCAGAATTGTCTGGCTGATTCGTCTGGCTGCTGAGTTATATGGCTTAGGTCGTCAGCGTCTGGTGGTCGCACATACGTGCCCTGGAAGTTATCAAGGAATGCGGCTTCCAGGTCCTCCCAACATCCAATTGATTCTGCTGGCAAGCTGTTAAGCCAGTGCCGAGCTGGTCCTTTAAGCTTGAGTGGGAGGTATTTGATGGCGTGAAGATTGTCACCGCGAGCCATGTGGATATGAAGGAGATAGTCTTCGATCCAAACCGCGGGGTCTGTTGTGCCATCATAAGATTCAATATTCACGGCTTTAAACCCTTTGGGGATTTGATGATCCATTACTTCATCTGTGAAGCATAGTGGGTGTGCGGCGCCTCTATATTGGGCTATATCACGACGAAGCTCAAAAGAGCTTTGTCTACTGTGTTCGGCCCGGCCGGACTTGCTGTGTCCAGCGCGACCGTTGTCGTCACGTATCTTGGGGCACCCACGCGATCCGTAGATCGATCTTGATTGTCTTGCCTTATCCTCCAATATATCTCGCAAGTCTGGAGCGTTCCCATGTGGCCTTGTGCTTTTCGAGCGATGCCGGGGTACGGTTCTAGTGGAGGGCCTAGAGGCCTCTCTGTCGCGGCCACGGGGTGGTCGGTCAGCCGTATTGTGCGCTGGTGATGCAGGTTTATATGCCTCCTCCTCTAATCGGGGGAGAAGCTTGCGTTTGGGGTAGCTTTTGGAGGGGCGTTCGAGCTCATGCTCTTCGGCCGCAAGGACTTCAGTCCATCTGTCGACTAGCAGATCTTGATCAGCTCTAAGCTGTTGCTGCTTTTTCTTGAGGCTGTTTGCCGTGGCCATAAGCCTGCGTTTAAAACGCTCTTGTTCGACGGGATCCTCAGGTATGACAAATTTGTCGTCGTCGAGGCTTGCCTCGTCTCTGGAGGGAGGCATGTAATTATCATCCTCTACCTCTTCGTCTGCCGCACTCTCATGAGGGATGGCTTCTCCGTCCTCCTGTGTTGAATCTTGCTGGAGGGGCTTGTCTTCGGCACTGTCTGGGGTATTATTATCTTCGGTGCCGGAATCTCCATTCTTGCTGTGGCGGGATTTAGAGCGGCGCCGCTGACGTCGGCGCTTGGGCTGTTTCTTGGAGGGGTCCTCCTCCACTGTTCCTTCGCCATTCCCATGCTTTGGGATATCCACCATGTATATGTCATATGATGAGGTGGCTTTCCAGTGCCCAGTAGGCGTTGGTTCTTCATCGTCTCCGGCATCGTCGTCCATACCGTTGAAGTCTTCGGAGTCGAAGTCTAGCATGTCGGTTAGATCGTCGATAGTGGCTACTAAGTGGGTGGTGGGTGGGCTTTGAATTTCTTCATCGTCTGCATCCCAACCGTCCTGACCGCAGTCCGACCAGGGCTCTCCTGATAACGAGAGATACTTTAGCAAACTCAAGATGTCGCCGAAAGGTGCGTGTTGAAAGATTTCCGCAGCGGTGAACTCCATGATCGGCGCCCAATCGGATTCGATTGGAGGGGTCGCGGGAGGTACGGAGTCCGGCGAGGAGTCCGGCACCTCGGAGTCACGAGCTTCACAAGGGACAAGGCTAGTATTCGGCTCCATCGCCGTAGAGGTTGCAGCCCCCGAGGCGGTGTCCAGCCACCTGTCCTCGATCTGTGCAGCTGGCTCTGAATCGAGGGTCGGAGCGGGCTCGTGTGCGGCCTCCAGGGCGCTGTCCGGCTGCAGAGCTAATTCATGCCCATCGTGACAGTGCGGCGCGCTCGGCTATGGCTCGAATCCATCGAAGATCAAGTCTCCGCGGATGTCGGCCGTGAAGTTCAAACTTCCAAATCTGACCTGACGGCCAGGGGCATAGCTTTCGATCTGATCCAGATGGCCAAGCGAATTGGCCCGCAGTACAAAGCCGTCGAATACGAATATCTGTCCGGGGAGAAAAGTCTCACCCTGGATTGCGTCATTGTTGATGATCGAAGAAGCCATCGAGCCTATCGGTGACGACACAGAGGAACTCTCAATGAAAGCACCAATGTCGGTGTCAAAACCGGCGGATCTCGGGTAGGGGGTCCCGAACTGTGCGTCTCGGCGGATGGTAACAGGAGACAAGGGGCACGATGTTTTACCCAGGTTCGAGCCCTCTTGATGGAGGTAAAACCCTACGTCCTGCTTGATTGATATTGATGATGTGGGTATTACAAGAGTAGATCTACCACGAGATCAAGGAGGATAAACCCTAGAAGCTAGCCTATGGTATGATTGTTGTTCGTCCTATGGACTAAAGCCATCCGGTTTATATAGATACCGGAGAGGGCTAGGGTTACACAGAGTCGGTTACAATGGTAGGAGATCTACATATCCGTATCGCCAAGCTTGCCTTCCACGCCAAGCAAAGTCCCATCCGGACACGGGACGAAGTCTTCAATCTTGTATCTTCATAGTCTTGGAGTCCGGCCGATGATGATAGTTCGGCTATCCGGACACCCCCTAGTCTAGGACTCCCTCAGTTCCCAATCTCGCCAGCATGTGCGTCAGAGGATGCGTCCGCTCCCCGCTACGAGGAGAACGCCGCACCGCCCGCCGAGCCCCCCAGCCTTGAGGAGCTTTGGAAAGAAATGGATGTCGCCTTGTGGGTGGCTTTGCCAGAGCGCGCCAAAATAGAGGCGGAGAAGAAGGCCGAGAAAGAGAAGCGCACCGCGCAACAAGCTTTCTGGGAGATCTATGTCGCGTCCGAGAGAGTCAAGCAATTGGTTCTTTGGCAGAAGGCTCGTGTGAGGGCCGCGAGGGTGGCGGAGTACGCCCGTGTCGACGCCCTGAGTGCAGTAGGGCCCAAGCGCCTCATCTACGCTTGGCGGTATGTGGACCGGGTGCATGCTTCCAGCCAGGAGGAGTACCTGTTGGCGCCGGATCACCACACCGGTGAGATCGCGCTCGCTCGCCGGCAAGCCGCCAATCAGCACCTCGCGAGCTGCGAGGCTGAGGAAGAGGCGTTGTGTTGGTGCACTGGGAGACGACCGCGCACCAGGGCACTCGTGGCGCGCCGCAAGCGCTCCTGCGAGCGTCGTGGCTTTTAGGAGGAGTATAATTTTGTTTCGTAAGGCGATCTCATTAGTTTTGGGACGCAAATGATAAATCCCGAACATTCAGGAATTTGTAGCGTCCTTAATTAAGTATGTAAAAGGGAAAGTTTGGAAACATTGTGTATTATTATGCATTTTGCAAGTACGTGCATATATCACAAACTTTACTATATACTATCGGACTACACGTCTCTCTCGATATATGCTTGCAGACTGTGCTACCCCCTCCGTCCAGGTCAATAAGTCATCTTTGGTTGTGCATGGTGACCAAGAAGGAGGGAAGACTTGTAGACCTAGATGGAGGGAGTACTACTATTACTTATGTACGTGCAAATGCATGTTTTAACATTATGATGCGGTTTTTGTAAAAGTAGAAAAACAACACAAGTCAAGCTTGTGAAACGATTCAATGCAAAACAAATGCAAAAATGCTCGTTTGATTGTTTACTTTTAGCTTCCTTCTCTGTTGTTATTTCTCTGTCGTACTTTGTACAGAGCATCTCACTGGTTGGAAAGTCATGCAAATTCCCAAACCGCTTCCTACACCCTGTATCGAATTTTTTGCCTAACAAGTTGTGCCGTGTAATTGGAATTCCAACTTGAGTACTACTACTACTAGGAGTACCAGGGGCCAGTTCTTTTAGGCTTCTAGATTAGTAATCCCATAACTACTACCTCCGTCCTGGTTTATTGGTCCCCATTGTAGTCTGTGTCAAATTTTGGTCATAAATTTAACTAATGAAATGTTAGTGCATGTCACATGCACTAATCCATCCGTCTAGGTGAGTAAGTCATCTTAAGCTGTGCACCGTGACCAAGGAGGAGGAGAAAACGAGAAACATTAATGTTTATTTGCTAATTAATAGTATTGCATGCAATGAACTAACCACTGCATGTCGTGTTTGATATCTCAAGTCATTAAAAGCATGCACACTCTTTATCTCTTATTGGTTGATATGTCAAGAAACAAGAAACGAGGTAGAAGTTAATGCACTGCGCCTGTCGGAGTAATGGGCCACAGGTAGGCTAACCCGGGCCCCAGGACATTTCAAGACATCGGGGCAGGCCGCGCCCCTCAGGCCGAGTCCCAGGAGCAACTCCAAAATATGCTGAGTCCCAGATGGCGACTCCCAGATAAGCCGACTCCAAGCTGGCGACTTCCAGAGAGGCCGACTATGGAGAGTCGGCCCAAGACTCCTCCCTTATCCCGAAGTACGACGCGGGGTACGGTCACGGCATGGCCGTTTCCCCCTACTTACGATGGGCCGGCATGGCTACAGCGAGCCGTATCGCTGGAAGATCTCCGACGAGATGCGGCACTGTTGCCATGCCTGCCCTGATCTCAGCCATAGTACGCAGTACACTGTGCCCACGACGCCGGCCTGTACGACCCGAGGGCGGCGGGGCCGCCTGTCAGTGGGAGGGCCGAAGGCGGCCTGGGCGCCTGAAGACGGACATGTGGGAGTCGGCCGACTCCTCCCCAGGGCCCCACGAGCCATTAACCAGATAAGATGGGGAATGGCGACGGTGATCGCCCGATAGACAGCGGCACTGTTGCCACGACCCAATGACCAAGTCTGCGTCATCAGGAGTGCCGCTACAGCGTCAAGCCTATCCACGGGACCCGCCAGCCGGCGGGCCCCAGAAGCCGGCGGGAAGGACGGTGGCCTGAGAGACAGACGGCTGGGACCCGCGCCCAGCCGTGTTACTATTGTACCCCCGGGGGGTAGGCCTATATAACCCCCCGGGGCACCCATGCAAAGGGTTCGGACCTGAATAGAGATAGACCAGATAGCACGGGAGGAGAGAACTAGCCTTGCCCTCTCCTGCCTCCCGAAACAGCTCTAGGAGCACCATTGTAGTCACCTTGCTTTAATGATCATGCGGAGACCCCGCAGAGCAGCAGTAGGGGTGTTATCTCCTAGGAGAGCCCTGAAGCTGGGTAAGTTCCGCCGGCGTGCATGTCTTCGCCTTATCCCGCTTCCAGGCACCGGCGACGTTCTACTCGCTCCCACCATGATAAGCCATCCTTTGGCATATGTTGTATCCAACCCCCGACATTTGGCGCCCACCGTGGGGCGAGGTGCACCGTCGTCCGGAGATCTGCTCTGGACGGGAACCCTGTTCCTTCCCGGCGAGCACAGCCAGCCCGGCACGCTGGATGGCGTCTGTGCCGACGCACTACACGGCGTAGAGATCGCCTGTGCGGCCAGCTGCCTCGCCGATCTTATCGGTGAGGTTCGCCTCTCCGATGAGCCTGCATCCAACGCAGGCACGAGTGCCTCCGAGAGCCTCCTCGCGGGCCTCCTCGACCAACTCCACGTCGCCGGCGAGCCTGCCGCGGACCTGGAGTCTATAGGATCCACCGACCCGATGCTGGTCGACTCCGACACCGCATCGCTCGACGCGTTCCCCACCAACATGGTGGTCTACGACGAGCCACTCTCATACACGGGGAGCGGCGGAAGCACCGTCACTGAGGTCCTCGTCCTCGAACACGGCGAGCGCTCCGGCGAAGGAGCGTATGACCTGCTCAACGCGGCCCTGCGAGGCCTTGCGGCGCCGATTCCAGAGGACGCCGACACCGAGACGCTGGAGGCACTCCGCCTTCAGCTCGTCGAGGGCGCGAAGAAGCTGGCAAGCATGAGGCGCTTGTCAGAAGGTTACCAACGCGAGATGGATCACGCCGTAGGCGGCTCGCAGGCTCCGACTGGGCCTAGCCGCCTACGCGTGGTCCGACAGCACGGCGCGGCAATCGCCAACTTCTTCGGGGCTGATCGCCCTATGTACGCCACGCCCGCAGAGAATATCCGTGCCGCCCAGGAGGCGGCAGACGAGCTCGACAACTTCAAAGGCGAAGAGCGCCGCATAATGACGGAGCGAGTTCAGCAGCTCCTCGACCCGGCCGCCGCGCAGAATGGTGCTGGCTGCCGCACCGAGGTGCCGCAGCGCCAAAACAACGACCCACCGCCTCGCCGAGACCAAGGTGCGACGTCTCGGACGCCGACTGGCGGGGCCCGTGGGAAGAAGGACAAGAAGCCGGCTGTCAGCCACAACCGGACTCACATCACCATCGAGCGCGACCAAGACGGCCGCCCCAGAGCGGTGGAACGGCGGGACGACTACCGGCCTCCCCCTCCTCGCGGAGAAAGGCGAGTCTCCCCGCCGCCCGTGGAACATCCGACTCTCGGCGACCGCCTTGGCCGCCGAGAGGGAGTCAGAGAGAATGACGCCCGCCACCGGATCGACCGACTCCACCGATCCCTGGCGCTGGAAGAAGAAGATGAGTTGGGTCCCCCCTGCTTTGGACCCCGCATCCGGGACGAGCCCTTTCCCAAAGGGTTCACGCTCCCCCGAGACACGCCCAAATATACCGGCACCTTGAAGCCGGAAGATTGGCTGATCGACTACTCCACGGTTGTCAACATAGCGAACGGCAACAAGCGTGTTGCCGTAAGATATGTCCTGCTCATGCTCCAGGGCTCGGCCCGGACGTGGTTAAACAGTCTGAAGCCTCGCAACATCAACAGTTGGGTTGACTTCACCGAGGCTTTTGTCCGCAACTTCATGAGCACGTACAAGCAACCTCCCAAGCCACGCCAGCTCTCCTTGTGCGTGCGAGGCCCTGACGAGTCTACTCGCGACTACCTGACGCGCTGGGGCGAACTCCGGAACTCCTGTGAGGGCATGCACGAGGTGCAGGCCATCGAGTACTTTACTGCCGGGTGCAGAGAAGGCACCCTCCTCAAGCACAAGCTCCTCTGCGACGAGCCGGAGACCCTCGACGAGCTGCTGATCACGGCAGACAAGTACGCCACGGCCGACTCCTCCATGAAGGCGGAGATCCGGGTCAGCACAACTGGCAAAGTCGCCCCTCAGGCTCCAAGAACCCCGGCTGGAGACACCAGTCGGCGGCAACAGCAGAATGACCAAAAGCGCAAAGCCCCGCAGCCGACTTCCAGCAGTCGGCAAGTGGCGACAGCAAAAGACCGGCAATTGGAGGGACCGCCTCCGGCGAAGCGGCAGAAGGGCGGCAAGTCCAACTGGCTGCCGGCTTTCTCCTACGAGCAGACTCTGGATGGTCCCTGCAAGTTCCACAGCGGCGCGAAGCCGTCCAACCATACCACCAGGAAATGTCACTGGCTGACCAGAATCGCCAAGGGGGACGGCTTGCCCCCTCCCCCTCCTGCTGGGCCGCCTCCTCCGCAGCCGCCCTAGCAGCCGGCCGTCAGGCCAGTCGGCGCGATACAAGACGAGTTCCTGGACGAGCACGAAGCCTATGTGGTGTTCACCAGTGTAGCAGATGACCGGCGTAGCAGGCGCCAACAGCAGCAAGAAGTAAATGCAGTTGCATCAAGTACTCCCGAGTTCATGCATTGGTCCGAAAAGCCTATCAGTTGGAGTAGAGCTGATCACCCAGAGGTGATGCCGAGCCCAGGCTCTTACGCCTTGGTCTTAGGCGCCACACTTGCCATGGACAGACGGGCCGCTCGCTTCTCGCGAGTACTAATAGACGGAGGCAGCAGTATCAACATCCTGTACAAGGATACGATGGAGAAATTGGGAATCAAGCGAAGACAGCTTCAGAGCAGCCGGACCGTGTTCCACGGAATCGTTCCTGGCCTTTCCTGCTCGCCAATCGGCAAGATCCTGATTGATGTCCTCTTCAGAGACAAGGATCATTTCCGACGAGAGCCAGTTTGGTTTGAGGTGGTGGACCTTGAGAGCCCATATCATGCACTGCTTGGCCGACCCGCCTTGGCCAAGTTCATGGCGGTCCCCCACTACGCCTACCTCAAGATGAAGATGCCGAGTTCCAAGGGAATCCTAACCGTGTCCGGCGACTACAGGAAGTCGTCCGCTTGCGCGGCCGAAAGTAGCCGGCTGGCAGAGTCCTTGGTGATCGCAGCTGAGAAACGACTTCTTGATCGGGTCGTGGCGATGGCCGGCAAGCAGCCCGAGTTATTGCCCGACCCCAAGGAGTCGGAAGAAGAAGGATCATTCAAGCCGGCCAAAGAAACAAAGAAGATACTGTTGGACCCAGAGCACCCGGAGAGGTACGCTGTCATGGGCACTGGCCTTGACAGCAAATAGGAAGGCGAGCTCGTCGATTTCCTCCGTGAGAATCGTGACATCTTCGCATGGTCCCCCAAGGACATGCCTGGTGTCCCGACGGAATTCGCCGAGCACAAGTTACATGTCTGATCTGATATGAAGCCCGTCAGGCAGCCCTTGCGCCGCCTGTCAGAAGAAAAAAGAAGAGTTGTTGGAGAAGAGATAGCCCGGCTCCTGGCGGCCGGCTTCATCATGGAAGTGTTTTTCCCAGAGTGGCTGGCAAACCCGGTACTGGTGCTGAAGAAGAACAAGCAGTGGAGGATGTGCATTGATTATACGAGCCTCAACAAAGCTTGCCCCAAGGACCCATTTGCTCTGCCGAGAATCGATCAGGTGATAGACTCCACAGCCGGATGCGAGCTGTTGAGTTTCCTAGATGCGTATTCAGGATATGACCAGATCAAGCTGAACCCGGCTGACAGACTGAAGACCGCCTTCATCACGCCGTTCGGAGCCTTTTGCTACCTGACCATGATGTTCGGCTTGAGAAACGCCGGCGCCACCTTTCAACGTTGCATACAGAAGTGTCTCCTAAAGCAACTCGGCAGAAACGCCCACGTCTATGTGGATGATGTAGTGGTGAAGACGGATAAGCGTGGAACCTTGCTGGAGGACCTCAAGGAAACCTTCGAGAATCTGCGCCGATTCCAGAGCAAGCTCAACCCAGAGAAGTGCATTTTTGGAGTACCAGCCGGCCAGCTCCTCGGTTTCCTGGTCTCCGAACGCGGCATAGAGTGCAATCCTGTGAAGATCAAGGCCATCGAGAGGATGGAAGCACCCAGACGACTGTTAGATGTGCAGAAGTTCACCGGCTGTTTGGCGTCCATCAGCTGATTCATCAGTCGGCTGGGCGAGAAGGCTCTCCCCTTGTATCAGCTCATGAAGAAGACGACCTTCTTTGAGTGGACTCCCAAGGCGGACGAGGCTTTTCTCCAACTGAAGAAGATGTTGACTACTCCCCCTGTGCTGGCGGCTCCGACTCCCAAAGAGCCCATGCTCCTATACATTGCCGCCACCAGCCGAGTAGTCAGCACAGTCATTGTAGTTGAGCGCAAGGAGGAAGGCAAGGCGCTACCTGTCCAGAGACCGGTATATTACCTGAGTGAAGTACTGTCGTCCTCCAAGCAGAACTACCCCCATTACCAGAAGATGTGCTACGGCGTGCATTTTTCTGCCAAGAAATTGAAGCCTTACTTCCAGGAGCATCCAATCACTGTGGTCTGTACAGCTCCACTGGCCGAGATCATCGGAAGCCGAGATGCTTCTGGCTGACTGGCCAAATGGGCCATTGACCTGGCTCCCTACACCATCTACTATGAGCCCCGCACCGCCATCAAGTCGCAAGTGCTGGCTGACTTCCTCGTCGACTGGGCCGAGACCCAGTATCTGCCACCAGCGCCTGACTCCACCCATTGGCAGATGCACTTTGACGACTCCAAGATGCACACCGGCTTGGGAGCCGGCGTCGTCCTCACTTCCCCCAAGGGCGACAAGCTCAGATATGCGCTGCAGATCCACTTCGCCGCCTCCAACAACGTGGCCGAGTACGAGGCGCTCATACACGGGCTCCGGCTTGCCAAAGAACTCGGCATTCGCCGGATCCTGTGTTATGGCGATTCCGACATGGTAGTCCAACAATCATCTGGCGATTGGGATGCCAAGGACGCAAATATGGTGAGCTACCGTTTCCTCATTCAGCAGCTCAGCGGATACTTCGAGGGGTGCGAGTTCCTCCACGTACGAAGGAACGACAACGACCAAGCAAACGCCTTGGCACGAATCGGCTCCACTCGCCAGGCAATACCATCTGGTGTCGCCCTCCGGCGCCTCCTCAAGCCTTCTATCAAGCCGTCACCAGAATCAGATTCAATCTTTGTGCCGGCTCCGCCTGAGGACGACGGACCTGACTCCAAGAAGCACACAGTCGAAGCCGGCCCGGGGACTTCAGAACCCGGCCCGGGGACTGCTGTGGCAAGATCGAGGACTCCAGAGCTCGGCCCGGGGACTGCTCCAGTCAGCCCCAGGACTTTGACAAACCAGCAAGCGGCTGCGGACTCCAACCCGCCACCTCCCAGCCCGGCCGCCCTTATCCAAGTCGCACTAGTGGCAGTTGAAGAAATAGCAGCACCTTCATGGGCCCAGCCCATCCTCAGATTCTTAGTAAACAGAGAGCTGCCAACTGATGAAATCTTGGCCCGGCAAGTGCAACGCCGTGCAACAGCCTACACCATAGTCAACAGAGAGCTGGTCAGGCGCAGCGTTACCGGCGTCTTCCAACGCTGCATCGAAGTAGAACAAGGCCAGGCAATCCTCAAAGACATCCATGAAGGCGAGTGTGGTCACCACGCGGCCTCCAGGGCACTCGTCGCCAAAGCCTTCCGGCATGGTTTCTTCTGGCCAACCGCCCTGGAAGAAGCCAAAGAGTTAGTCCAAAAGTGCAAGGGGTGCCAGATTTTTCGTTCCAAGCCACTTCAGCCGGCTTCCGCACTCAAGACTATCCCCATCGCCTGGCCCTTTGCAGTCTGGGGCCTGGACATGGTGGGACCATTCAAGACGGCACGAGGTGGCTTGACTCACTTACTTGTCGCAGTGGACAAGTTCACCAAGTGGGTGGAGGTGAAACCCATCAAGAAGTTGAATGGTCCGACTGCAGTGACCTTCATCGCTGACATCACAACTCGGTATGGCATCCCACACAGCATCATCACCAACAATGGCACGAATTTTGCCAAAAGTGCCTTGGCCCGTTTCTGCGCGACACAGGGCATCCGACTGGACTTAGCGTCCGTTGCCCATCCGCAGTCAAACAGCCAGGTGGAGCGAGCAAACGGGCTCATCTTATCCGGCATCAAGCCTCGACTCGTCGTACCGCTGGAGCGATCTGCCGGCTGTTGGCTTGAGGAGCTGCCAGCCGTCCTCTGGAGTCTGCGCACGACTCCAAACAAGTCAGCCGGCTTCACACCATCCTTCCTCGTCTATGGCGCCGAAGCCGTCATCCCAACGGACATAGAGTTCGACTCCCCGTGAGTCACCATGTACACCAAGGAAGAAGCAGAAGAAGCACGACAAGACGGCGTCGATCTGCTGGAAGAGGGCCGGCTGTTGGCACTCAGCCAGTCCGGCATCTACCAGCAGAGCCTGCGTCGATACTACAACAGGAAGGTCAGGCCAAGATCTTTCCAACAAGGCGACCTTGTGCTCCGGCTGATCCAACGAACAGCCGGCCAGCACAAGCTGTCGGCACCTTGGGAAGGCCCCTTCATCATCAGCAAGGTGCTAGGGAACGACACCTACTATCTGATCGACGCTCAGAAGCCCCGAGCGCGTAAGAGGGACGACTCCGGCAAAGAGACAGAGCGCCCGTGGAACGCAAATCTTCTTCAAAGATTTTACAGCTGATGCAGTATGTATCGCACTACCCCTTTGTATTAAAAGTACTAAGACTTTGGGCCCCCCGAGACGAGCTCGGGGACTGCCCTTTTTTGTTATCTATATGATAAGAATTATGCCTTCGAGAACATCACTTTCATTACAAGCCGCTTGGCACCGGGCCAGACTAGTCGGCTCGGGGACTCGCCGCCTTGCGCTATGAAGAGCTTCCCGCAGTCAGACAAGTAGTGCACGGTGCCCAATCCGCCTCCTAGCAAAGCCGCAGCTCGCAGAGCGACTGTGAGGCAGGCAGGAGTGAGGAAGAACGGGCACCCACACGAAAAATGGCTAAGGACCTAAAGCACGAACATAGCATAAGACGGCCTCCAGCATTTCTGAAATGGAAGACCGACTCATGAGTAGCCGGCTCGCCGTCTTTATTAGCCTCTATCAAGGACGGCTGACTCTTGGGTAGTCGGCCTGTCGCTTTCTACCTGACTTGCTAAAGGAACTCTAAACGGCCAAGTATTTGCCTTCCCAAAGTAGCCGAGCACTTGACCCAGTGACAGTCCGCAGAGCGGCTGTCCGACTGGCAAGGCAGCGACTAGGGGAAGGCGGCAAAGGAAAAAGCCTAAAAGAGCAGTAAGCAAAGAAAGACGGAAATCAGATAAATATTTACATAGGCCCTTGGCCGAATCTTCGATTAGAAGTTCAAGATACACCCCGCGGGTGGAATTGTTCGAATCTAACAAGTTTTTGAAAGATTACTAAGACAGACAAGCAGTGGCGAAAAAGGCAGCCTAGGAGGCGGCATCGGGGATCGGAGGATCGGAGGAGACGGCGGTGTCCGGCGCCGGGGCAGTCGACTGGGCGGTCTCGGCTTGATCACCTCCGGCGGCAGTCGCCTTCTCTTGACGCGGCTCGTTGCTGAAGGCGCGGTCGAGCAGAGGCTGGCCGCCTGCTCTGTCTTCTGGCTCCTCCGCCTCGCCTTCATCCTCCGCCTCGTCCTCCTCCTCAGCGTTGGAGTTGATCACCTTCGCCGAATCTTCACCATACTCCGGGTTCATCCCGAACCACTCTGGCGGCACTTCCTCGCCGCCTTCGGCCCGCTCGGGTACGAAGACACTAGTGTCCGTGTACTCGGCGATGGCCACTGCACGCTCGATAAGGGCGTCCTCCATGGCTTCCAGCTCGGCCTGGGCTTCTGACCGGAATGCGGCCAGACGGTCCAGGTCCAGCCCTGGATACCACGCCTTGACGAACTCCAAGGCCCGGCACGCTCCGGCCCGGGCCGAGGAGCCCTTCCAAGCCTCAAGACGGCCGGCAGCGACCTCCAGCCAGTCGGCAGTTCGGCTGGCGGTGTGCAGAGCCGGCGTGCCTGGCCACAAGGCGGCAACCGCCTGGGCACCGGCACATTGGAGCCGGCACATCAGCCGGTAAGCCGGACGAAGACGGGCTTCAATGCTCAGAAGCTGCTCTTCGACGGTTCGGGGGGCATTAGTGGCGATCTCCTCACCGTTTGCCCTTCGCGCCTCACGAGCAGTCTCGATGGCCAGAGGAACTGCCTGCGAATGACCAGGGAAGAAGTCTGCCAAGACAAAAAAGAAGTAAGTCGAAAAATCAAAAGTCGGCGTGACACATAGTCGGAAGCCCGAAGAAGCGAAAGAAACTTACCATCAACGATATCCTCGATCTCGTGGAAGCCGGAGGTCAGCATCGCCTCCCTGTCAGTCCAGGAGGAGCGCTCGCTCTCGAACTCGGCCAGGAGTGCGGTCTCCCTCCTCTCGGCCTCGTCCTGCGCCTTCTTGAGCAGCTCCTTCTGCTCGGCCAGCTGCGCCGCCAGCAGGTCACGTTCCGTGGCGAGCTTGCCACACTCCTCCTTGGCACGACGTGCGGTATTGGCCTCGTCCAGCTGCTCCTGAAGAACGGCGTTGGCTTCTGAGGAGCAAAGAAGAGACAAAATAAGTCGATAGCAAAAAAGATCGCCGGGAAGATCCGGCCCGACTGCTCAGCAGTCGGCCCGAATCTCGGGGACTACAGCCCGCGGGTGCGCCAGCGCGCCCCCACGAAGAAGAAGAACTCACTCCGGCTTTCCGACAAGTCAGCAGCCCGCTTGTTCAACTCCTCAACATTGCGGTTGAAGGCAGTGGCGCGGAGGTTGTGATACTCCTGCAATAAGTCATTGAAGACAAAGTTAGTGTTTGGAACTCGGCAGAGGGAGTTCCGAACCGCCTGCTTAGCAGCCGGCCCGGAACTCGGGGACTACACCCAGTGGGTGCACTGGCGCGCCCCCACAGAGAAACAAAGAAGAATCCAAAGGGAAAGAAACTTACTCGGACGGCCGTTCGTGCAGCCAGATGCGCTCTGGTGCAGGCTTGAAGGGCGTCGCCCTCGGCCCGCAGCTTCGCCTGGACTTCCAGGAGCAGTTGATTTAACGGCCCGGTGCCGCCTCCACGCACCCACCCGGCGGGCGCGGCGCTTGTGGCCTCGGCGTCTAGGGTTGCCGAGCCGGCAACGCCGGTCTCCCAAGAACGCGGCGCCGAGGTCGCCCTCTCAAGACGGCGACGCACTGGCGAGGCGACTTGGAGAAGCAGCCGCGCTTCGGCCTCGTCCATGGCCGGCGGCTCCGACGGATCCACCGGCTGTTTGCCGTGCGGTCTCCCAGATGGCGGTGGAGGCGGCGGCGGCACGAGAGCATCCGACATGGAGGCCTCGCCGCTCTCCTTCTCCGCGACGGGGTTCTCGGTGCCGGCTCCCCCGGTCTGCCCCGTGAACTCCGGAGGCGGCGGTGCAGACGATAGTGGGGGGACGAGCATCGCCGATCGGCGACGCGCGGCCTCCTCGGCGCGCTGTCTCGCCGCAAGGGCGGCTTGGGCATCATCCAGCTTTTTCTGGGCGGAGGCGGCCGCCCTGTCAGCCTCTACCTTCTCCAAATGGTCGGCCTCCTCCTCCTCGCGCTTCTCCCGCGCATTCCGCTCCGTCGCCTCCCGGAGGTCGGCGGCAGGGTCGGGCCGCCGAGTATTGGCGGACGTCTCTGCCGACCCCATGACGGAGGGTACGGCGACTCCCTCAAGGGAGAGAGGGGCCCTGAAGAAGAATGGAGGGAGTACATAAACGAAGACTCGGACAAAATTCAACAAAGAAAATAAAAGAGCATGAAGACTTACGCGGATACTAGCGGCGGCCTTCTCACTTCCCTTCGGAAGCGGTTGGCCTTCGCGGCCGCCTCCTCTCGTCTGGTCGCGGCGGCCACCCCCTTGAACTTCTTCAATTTGCCGCCGGGCGCACTCGGCCCGGCGTGACGCCTCTTCGCGCCGCCTTGGCCAGCGGAGGAGCCGGCGCCCGACGGGCCGACCTTCGGCTGGTGGCGTGGGGCGACTTCCCCTTCGGCGTCGTCGTCGGGGCAGTCGGCGAAAGTGGCCAAAGGCCTGAAGTCGCCTTCCACTCCTCCTCCCCTGCCTTCGGCATCGGCTTCCATCGCCGCCGCCCCCAAGTCGGGGTCGTCGACGTCGCTCTCCACGCGGTCGGGAACATACTCGCGGGGCTGTCTCGTGGCGCCGGCGGCAGGCTGCATAAGAGTATTCTAATTTAGAAGAAGCCAACAAGAGTCAGAAGCCGGAGTCGGCTGCGGAAAAAAGATAAAATAGTAGGGAGACGCGACTTACCACTGGTGGAGGATTGTCGTGCGAGTACGGCTTCTTGCCAAACCGCCAGTCCTCCTCGTACTCGCAGTGCGCGATGTAATTCACCATATTTGCCACCTCCTTGCGGGGCATCTCCTTGGTGCTCATCCGACTTGGGTCTCAGAGGTCGCTCATCTGATAGATCAAGTGAGGCCGGCCTTGGAGCGGGAGAACTCGGCGCGCCACGAAGGCGGCCAGCAAGTCAGCCCCGACGAGTCCGTCCGACTGTATCAAGACTCGGAGTCACGCTACGGCGGCGGCTCCGGCAAGGGACAGCGACTTGACTCGGTGGGACCAGCTGGGGAGCCTCCCGGTCAGGGGAGCGGCGTTGTAGGGCGGCAGGTTGACCCAGTCGCCGTCGGAGGCAAGGTTCTTCACGTAGAAGTACGAGCGCTGCCACATCTTCACCGACTTGATTAGCGTGATGGGAGGAAAGGGGTTGTCGGTCGTCGAGCGCCGCATCGCGATGAAGGCGCCGCACTGGGCCGGCACGCCGGCGATGTGCGTGCCGAGCTTAGAAGAGAAGAATTCTCCCCACAGCTTGATGGTGGGGAGAACACCGAGGAAACCTTCACACAGAGTGGCGAAGACAGAAAGCCGCACTACCGTGTTCGGTGTGAGGTGGTGCGGATGAAGGCTGTGGAATTCCAAGAACGAGCAGAAGAAGCCGCTCGCCGGCAGCCCCAGGCCGTGCATAAGGTGCGAGCGGAAGACGACCCGCTCGCCCTCTTCCGACGCCGGCCGGATTTCCCCCTCCGGCGCGGCGCGGGCATGCACGAGGTCCGCGCTGGGGAGACGGCGTGTCCGGCGGAGGAACTCGATGTGTTCTTCCTCTACCTCCGAGCCGTCCCATATGCCAGAGCGCATGGCATGGGCCGCGGCGGAGGAAGAGCTCATCGCCGCGGTATGGTGTGCTCTGGCTCAACGGAGGAAGGAAGGAGAGAAAGCAAGATGAGGCGGGGGAGCGGGGAAGAAGGGCGTGCGAGCTGTGCCGCTCCGCTTCCCCCCGCCTACTTATAGCCCTGCGGGCTGAGAAGCCGAGGGGGCGGGCGTGGGATTAACTGCGCACGATGCCCCACACCGCCCCACGATTTACCCACGAAGTTACTGCGTGCAGTAATGACGTGGGAAAGCCAACCGTCCTCGGCCGCAACGGATCCGTTCGTATGCCGAGGCGCGGTAGTGGCGGGTCCCGCCTGGCGACCCGTCCCGTCACGCGCGTGGGCAGGCAGACTGTTCTCCCCACGTGGCGCCACGCGATAGGACCGCACTGATGGCTGCGGGGAAGCGTATCAGGCACGCCGCCTGGCTTCCCGCCGCGACTTTCAAAGTGAGGCTCTTCACTGAAGCTCCGACTTTCGACAGTCGGCCCAAGGGAAGACGGCAGCCGAGTCCCAGAGTCTGCACTTATAAAGATTGAAGCTGTTGAAGCCCCACAATGCAGCGACCGCCGGGCTTCACCAGCTTTGGGGACTACTGTCGGAGTAATGGGCCATGGGTAGGCTAACCCGGGCCCCAGGACCTTTCAAGACATCGGAGCAGGCTGCGCCCCTCAGGCCGAGTCCCAGGAGCAACTCCAAAATATGTCGAGTCCCAGACGGCGACTCCCAGATAAGCCGACTCCAAGCTGGGACTTCCAAAGAGGCCGACTATGGAGAGTCGGCCCGAGACTCCTCCCGTATCCCGAAGTACGACGCAGGGTACGGTCATGACATGGCCATTTCCCCCCTGCTTACAAAGGGCCGGCATGGCTACAGTGAGCCGTATCGCTGGAAGATCTCCGGCGAGATGCGGCACTGTTGCCATGCCTACCCTGATCTCAGCCACAGTACGCAGTACACTGTGCCCATGATGCCGGCCTGTACGACCCGAGGGCGGCGGGGCCACCTATCGGTGGGAGGGCCGAAGGCGGCCTGGGCGCCCGAAGACGGACCTGTGGGAGTCGGCCTCCCTGGAGTCGGCCGACTCCTCCCCAGGGCCCCACGAGCCATTAACCAGATAAGATGGGGAATGGCGACGGTGATCGCCCGATAGACGGCGGCACTGTTGCCACGACCCAATGACCAAGCCTGTGTCATTAGGAGTGCCGCTACAGCGTCAAGCCTATCCGTGGGACCCGCCAGCCGGCGGGCCCCAGAAGCCGGCGGGAAGGACGGTGGCCTGAGAGACAGACGGCTGGGACCCGCGCCCAGCCGTGTTACTATTGTACCCCTGGGGGGTAGGCCTATATAAACCCCCCGGGGCACCCATGCAAAGGGTTCGGACCTGAATAGAGATAGACCAGATAGCACGGGAGGAGAGAACTAGCCTTGCCCTCTCCCGCCTCCCGAAACAGCTCTAGGAGCACCATTGTAGTCACCTTGCTTGAGTGATCATGCGGAGACCCCGTAGAGCAGCAGTAGGGGTGTTATCTCCTAGGAGAGCCCTGAAGCTGGGTAAGTTCCGCCGGCCTGCATGTCTTCGCCTTATCCCGCTTCCAGACACCGGCGACGTTCTACTCGCTCCCACCATGATAAGCCATCCTTTGGCATATGTCGTATCCAAACCCCGACAGCGCCTAAGTGTTTTGGGATTATTTGGTTTTTGTAAGATGACTTACGCACCTAGATGGACCGCGCCTGAGTGTATTGAGTAACATTTTATCTGTTAAATCTTTGGTCAAAATTTAGCACAAATTACAATGGTGAGGAATAAACCAGGACGGAGTAGTAGTTTAGAAGCCCAAATAAATGAGTGAGGTGCCTTATTGTTACTCTCCACTGTGACTAGTCTTGTGGGAAAAGCTGGGGAAGCCGCCAAAAGAACTGGCCCTAGGAGTAGTAGCTAGGGATTGAGTGTGGGAGATGAACTTGAAAAGTAAATGCAGAGAGATGAAATGCAAAAAAGACGGAGGGATGTGATGGTTGCTTGTCCCTTTATTTTACCAGGCCATTTATTACTGGGAGTGGTTGGGTTTTGTGATATGACGGCTTTACTGTCGCGCCACGAGCGGGGTGAGAGGTGAGACTCTCGCGCAGCGCCGCCCTCTACACTTGTACTACATCGGTCGTGGTTTATTAGTCCCCCATTGAATTTGACTGAAGATTTAACTGACAAAATGTTAGTGCATGTCAACAAAAACTATATCGTTGGATTCGTATTTGAACATAGTTTTGAATGATATAATTTTAGGTGACATGCATCAGTATTTATCGTACTATATATAATGTTAGTTCAATTTTTGGTCGTACTTATCTATAGTAGTAAGGTGCCCGTGCGTTGCACCGAAGAGTGAAATGCATTGATCGGGGAGTTGTTTAATTTGACAAAGGACATGGGGGTCATCTCATGTGTAACGGGTATCGATAGGTTTCTTCGGATATTATCTCATCTCTAGAGCTCACAAACATCCGGGTGAAATAGATAAAAAGGTATCTTTTGCAAACAAAAGCGTTCAACTGTTCAACCTGCATCCAAAACTTGTGAAGAAATAACACTTGTTGTGCTTTGCAAGAAATGATCTTTAAGAATTAGTTTTTGAGTATCGATTGTTATACATGTTGTCTACAGATGACATGGCACTTTCTTATAGTCAACAGTTGGCTATACTATTAAGTAATATTAATCATGCCCTTATACACCTAGACGGAGGGATTAAATCAGGATGACTTGCAAGGGGGCAGAGGAGATGTAAGAAATGGTTCGTCGTAAGTCTTTCACCAGTAGTGTAGTAAAAATTCATACATGGAAGATTCTAGACTAAACCATAAACAGATACACTTTTATTCATGCGCGATACTCCAATAGAGCAAGATCATGCATGGAAGTCTCCACATGCTTAGACAGCGGATTACATTGAGCGAAGACTAATGATCAACATTTAACTTGATAATGCGTATTTTTTTAGAAGAATAGGGAGGCTCCTCCCCGGTTCCATTTTGTGATATGAAACCCAAAGTGTCTTACATCAGCTCACTGAGAGGAGCAGTTCAGAGGAAGGACTCCAGCGAAAGCCACTCAAGTTTAACGACAAGCTTACAGAATCAAAAGCGGCAAAGACACGGGCCATAAGCACCCACACACACACTACATGTTTTCTAAGTGCACTTGATAATGCGTATGTCCAGGTGAACCTCCTTGGAGTCCCCGTGCACCGAGTCGGCGGGTAAAGGATGGAACGGATGCCATGCGTTTTCCAAGTCCACATTGGCGGGATAGTCCCAGCTCCCCAGAGTCCAAGTCTGTCCGATGAGGCCAGTGTCGCCGCCCACGCGACCTGGAGGGGTAGTAACATTGACCACGGACCCGTACATCTGCCTCATGTTAGTGTAAGCGTCAGCAGCGACCCCCCTGACGCACATTACAAAGATGGGGCGGCGGCCTGAGCGGGCCTCGCCGGTGCCCACGATCAAGAGGAAGACGCTGCCGTCCTCCTCAGAGACTAGCAGGCGGCGGTGATCCTCCAGCGACTCCGGCATGGTGAACCGGTAGCACATGTCGTACTTGATGTTCTCCGCCAAGGGCCAGCAGTGACCGCTGCACGCATCCGTGAGGTGATGCACCATGTCCGCCGGCGAGCCACAAAACGGCATCGGGCACTCATAGCAGTGGACGAAGGGCTCCTTGGAGGCATCGACCATGCCGTACATGAAACGGGAGTGGCTGTAGGGGATGTTGCGCCAGTTGAATCATGTGGACTAGCATAGTAGTAGGATACATAATAGAAACATGAATTTTACCACGATTTCAAACAGGAAGGACAGAAACACATATGGTGCAGCAGGAGCAGCACCGTTGGCGTTGAGGTTGTCGCCCATGTCGTTGAGGAAGAGGTTGTCGAGGTCGGGGAAGAAGTCGTCGTCAGTGAAGTCATGGCTGCCAGCTGTCGTGAGAGTGTGCTCCCCAGATTTCAACAGCGCCCGCCGAATGGAGCGTAGGAGGGAGTGGCTGTAGGGGACGTTGCGGCCGCCGAATGGAGCGCAGGAGTAGCACACGAAGCAGCAGATGGTGTCCTTACTAGTACTCCCTAGTCTCTATCTATCTATATCTATATATATCTACTCTTATAGAAAACCGAGTTGGTGATGATGGTATGCATGCCATCTTGTAATATAGACCGTCCGATCTATATCTGACGGATAGAAAGCCAACTATGACAATTTTACAAAAGATACCCGCACCTATCTCCACATTTACAGATAAGGCCTTACCTCGTGCTCCTCCCTATGTCTCTATCTCTACTACTTTTTTTATAACAAATTGAATAGTGCTGCACCGTCCGCTGCACGCCCGACTGAACACGCCTCCTGGCCTCCATCATCACCAACTGAGTCTTTTATAGGAGTATGAGTAGAGAAAAAACCGAGTTGGTGATGATGGTGTACGTGCAATGCACGGGCATCTTGCTATTTTTTTGCATATAAGTCCAAACACCACGTAGACACGGTCTTTGAGCACGGTTCATAGTCGTTCCACGATCGGGCATTGAAGTTTGTAAATACTTTAGATTAGAATATACTACTCCTCCGGTGCTAGTAGTAGAGCAGAGTCCTACTCTACTACTCTACTCTAGCAAGCTAGGGCATAGCACTGTAGTAGGTACTGTAGGGAGTACCAATACTGTGATCACTCAAGCAAGTTGGCTGGCATTGATATGACCCTACGCAGCTGGTATGTGTCTCGTAAGTCCACTTCCCGCAGCACATATTCGCTTCTCCATCTTTGTCCGCACATAATCTCGTCCAAGCTTCCATCCCCACTAAGGCGCCTCCCCCCTCGTCCGAAACCCAAGCACTAACAATGGTCGAACCGAACAGCGTCCGCCGAAAGAGTGGATGGAATTCGCTCCCCACAGAGGTAATTAAGCTCATTGTTTCGCGTGTGGACAATCTCAGTACCATGCCGCTCGCCGCGTGCTCGTAGGGGCTGTACCGTTTACTCAAAGCCCTCAGGACGGAGCTTTTTAATCCAGCTCCTTGCTTGCTGATGCCGCCTGATCTTCAGAAACGGCGTGTCACTCAGCATAACGGTCGTAGTGTGGCGAGCATCAACCCCCTTCACTGCGATCCGATCACCGTCAACCTCAGCTACATTAACGGTATGTACTGGGTCAACATTAACACATCTTGGATGGTGCTCGTCGACAGTCACGGCAACTGGATGCTTGTGGAGGTCTACACCCGGTGATTGATCCCCCTTCCTTCGATTAACACTGCACTGCTTTGGCACCGTGGCCCAGAATACTCGGAATCTTACAGTAGCCAACATGATACCAAGTTTGATTTGCTCAAGGTTGTAATCTACCAAGTGCCCACAAGATCTGCGAATTATAAAGATTTCAGGCTACTTGCGTTCTTCAACCGCAGTCTCGCCTATCTGACAGGTCACTGCGGTAAGAGGATAAATCTGCACGTCCATCGCAGGATCATACATCCTCCATGGTTCTCTGATGCCATTGAACACAAGGGCTTCATTTACGCTGTCGACTCCTTCTATGGCTGGACGTATTGCTGGCCTACTCCAGTCATTGCTACAAACGGCTGTTACAGCAGTATGTTACTTTCCTATAATATCATGATGGCTTGCTTATATTACTGCCAACATTTACTGAAAAATATTCATGCTCATAATATGCTGTTCTTAAGATTGACTAAATCAAGAGCCCTTTTTTATTTGACTCCAACTTGATATGATGTTGTAGGCCGCCTGGGGTCCCTACCCTTCCTAATCCTAGAACCTTTCAAAGATAAGCGGCATGGCAGTTGCAGGTGGTTCCTGGCTCGATCAGATAACAACGAAAGATTGATGATCGTTCACACGTACTGGACGTGTTGTTTCGCGGAATACAATCACAGTCACCGCAAGGTCTTTGAGCAGGATCCCAGTTTCTCTGGGCCTTCAGGAATTTTTGACTGGAGGCTGGTAAGTAGCCTTGGTACATGCTCTCTGTTTGTCGGACTAAATTATCCGATTAACCAGGAGATAACCGACAGCAAGGATCATGATGGCAGCGCGGTTTCGTTCATCAGGCAAAACTGTGTGTACACAGCGTACCATGTGTCTCTACATGCACCATACCCTGATATGTGCTGCCACGCTCTGCAGCCCAAAGTAGGAGAGAGGGTCGCAAGTATCAGACTTCGACCTGTTGGCTGGAGTTTCCCCCATTAGGCACCCATCTGGTTCAAGCCATCAGCCAATGTCCACAGCTTAATAAATAGTAACGTTTAACTGAGCCAGTCAGTTAGATGTGTACACTTGGTGTAGTAGGATCTTTATTTAGTTTTATGCATACACTTGTTCTTTTTGGTAGCCCTTTTGGAATGATGGCTGATGTTTGGTTTGGAAGAGAGAGCTGCATCTTCACTCTTCTGGCCTGCTTACTGCTTCTGTTGCACCCCTAGCCCTGGTTGCTGCTGCTGCTGTTTTCAATGTATAATCAGTAGTATATTTCGTCTGTTGGTTGAATACATGTGTTGTTAGAACGAAAAACACAATGTTTTGGAAGTCGTTGCACGGTTCGATCCTTTAGTGCCCCGTACCGTACGTAGCTCATACTATTTTTCATACGGAACACATTTTCCACTTGTTGATAACATGCAGCCCACTGATGAAGGCCCAATAGAGAAGCCCATAATTAACTGGAAGGGAGGCTCTCACATGAATCCGGCCCAGGTACATGCTCATGGTCCCCTAATCATAAATAAGTAAATAAATAAATAAAGCTAAATGCTCATGCACCAGTTCTTTGGGAAAATAGGTAGCCTAGTATTTCTTTTTGAAGAATACCCAAGCTAGGCCTATTTGTTTTCTCCGAATTACTGGGCTGCAAATCTTTCAAGACGAGGAGGGATGCATTCCGTCCTGGCCAAAGAGTATGGTCAATGTCTGTTAAAAGTAATATCAAAAGGGGTTGAAAATTCCTAAAATTTTTATAGCAAATGGGATATTAGTTTTTTTTAATTTTGTTCTTCACGGATATCTTATACGTATTTCATTGGATTTAACATGACATAGTACTAATTTATTTTTAAATTTGTTTTAGTATGGCTATTTATTTTGGATTAGGAATATTTCGTTCCCAAGCAAAAATTTCCCACATATTTAGTTAATTTTTTGACCCTGGTACTGAGCAGAAAATGGCCGGCAATTCTAAAAATGGAAAACGGGCGGCTGACTTGTTTACGCAAGGCTTTGTCAGGGAACACACGATTCTAGCCGCCGTGCTTCTTCAATCTCTGATTTTCCTGCTCCAGCCGCCTAAACTAGCGCCAGCGGGACTGCCTGCACCCTCCTCTTATGGCCCGCTGTGATGCCGCGCAGGCTTCCCGGGCCCACCCTACTCCCTCTGTTGGCCTGGCCGCACGCAATCAACTGCTTCCTTATTACGTGAAAAAATGATTCCTCCCACTGACATCTGGGGCGCACCAGTTGGGAGGCTGACCTGTGGGCCTACTATGTTGACGCGTACGCAGGGCTTGTCAACTTAGTCAACAAACGATTCTAGCAGCAGTAACCGTTGGATTTGAATCAAACGGTCCTGCTGCTTCTTCAATCGCTGCTCTTCTTGCACCATCCGCCCAAACCAGTGCCAGGGAGACCGCGTGCTCCTGCCTCCAGTGGCCGGCTGTGCTGCCGTTGAGGCCTCATCGCCCCCTACTACTCCCACCGCTAGCCAGGCCCTGCGGCGACGGCAGCCTCACACCGCAGCCGAACCAGTGAACCCTTGTACTCCTCTCCGCGTGGGCATCCATTGCCGCGTCTTCCTCGGCTCCGCGTCGTCCCCTTCCTAGGCCTCGCCGTCGTCCACCGCCTTGGTGCTCTCGGCACGGCGTGGTCAATGTGGTCAACGACATTCCATCGGAAGAGTACTGTACGTGGAGAGGCTGACAGCTGGGTCCATGGCCACAGCCTAGCTTTTTTGTGATTTGCCAAGTAAGTCGCTTTGTCAGGCCTATTGGGCTGCAAATTTTTCAAGACGAGGAGAGCTTTCATTCGGCTGGCCGAGAAAATGGCCCATCAGTAATGAGAAATGAGTTGTACATTTTTAAAACACATCAAACCGGCAATTAGTTTCAAATATCTTTTTTTCATTTCGAGATTTTAAATTACATTAATTTTTATGTGTGGAGAATTTGTTGGATTTTATATTGATATACATTTATTTTTAAAATCAGTTTGAATGTGAGTCGAAATTTCGGGATTAAAAACAGTTCGAACCGCACCGAAATATGCAAAATTACGTATAAGTTTTTAACCGTGGCCACAATATGGGCTGTAATGCTAACAAAAAGAATATGGGCTCCAAGAAAACCTTAAGAATTAGCAAATGGGCTGTAAATTATTAAAAATAATGGCAGATGGGTTGTATGTTGTTTTCCACAGATTTGAGGCTTTCCTAAAAAAAGGTTGACGCATAAGCAGTGACTGTTGGATGGCCATCCAACGGCCGTCGTGCTTCTTCAATCTCTGCTCTTCCTGCTGCAGCTGCTCAAACAAGCGTCGGCGGGACTGCCTGCTCCCTCCTCCCCGCGGCCGGCTCTGACATCTCGGACCCACCAGCTATATCTTCGTACGCAAGGAAGTGCCTCCTTATTATGCACAAAAAAATGAATACTCCCCCTGTTAGCTGGGACCTAGTATAGTGGCACGCTGACTTGTGGGCCTACTAAGTTGAAAGGGACGGAGGGCTTTGTCAACTTAGTCATTATGCACGATTCTAGCTCCAGTGACCGTACGATGTCCATCCAACAGCCGTAGTGCTTCTTCAACCTCTGGTCTTCTTGCTCCAGCCGCCCAAACCAGCGCCGGTCGTGCCTCGTGCTCCTGCCTCCCGTGGCCGGCTGTGATGCGGTGGAGGCCTCACTGCCCCCTACTACTCCCACCGCTGGCCAGGCCATCCCTCTACTCACCCACACCCCCTGTTATTCTGCGGCGACGACACCCTCACACCGCAGTGAACCAGTGAACCCTCGTACTCCTCTACTCGTGGGCATCCACTTCCGCGTCTTCCCCGGCTCCGCGTCGTCCCCTTCCTAGGCCTCGCCATCGTCCACCGCCCTGGTGCTCTCGGCGCGGTGTGGTCAACATGGTCAAGGAACATCTTCCATCGAACGTGGACTATACGTGGAGAGGCTGACAGATGGGTCAACGGTCGCAGCAAGGAAGTGCCTCCTTATTACGCGCAAAATAATTATTCCTCCACCTGACAGCGGGGACCCATCGGACGGGCCACCATATTTCGCGAAAAAAATATTTCCCCGTTGCCAGCTGGGACCCATCAGCTACACCTTCGCACACAAGGAAGTGCGTCCGGGCAAAAAAAAACAAAATGATTCGCCCCCCTGACTGCTGGGACCCAGCAGCTACATCTTCGCACGCAAGGAAGTGCGTCCAGGCAAAAAAAAAATCATTCGTCCCCCTGACTGCTAGGACCCACCAGCTACATCTTCGCACGCAAGGAAGTGCGTCCGGGCAAAAAAAAACGATTCACCCCTCTTACTGTTGGGACCCACCAGCTACATCTTCGCATGCAAGGAAGTGCCTGACAGTCGGGACCCACCTGGTCGAAGCGTACGTAGCGTTGTCATTATGGTCGCGAACGTGTACGTACATATATACTGGTGGATGTAGAGGCGCGCATGTGTCGTAGTAGAGGCGCGCACGTAGCATGTACACATACGTACAACAGCGAGGGTGCAAGAAAGAAAATACGGCCACATACGTACATACGGGCAGGGTCTCGAACGCCTACTCGCGCATATGTACATGGCTGGGTCGGCATGGAGAAACATCGTCGTCGTCGGGTTCATGAGGAGCCAACCGGCTGGGTCGGAACGAAATGCGTGGTCGTGTTCATCGGGAGGGCTTGGACGAAATAGGCGATGGAAACGAGGCCTGGCGTACCGCACAACGGAGGAAACAGACCTCCTACGTTCGGAACGGGGTCCTGTTGATCGGGAGGGGTGTGGCGTACCGCAAAATGGAGGAAACGGACCTCCTACGGTTGAAACGGGGGTCCTGTTGATCGGGAGGGGTGTGGCGTACCGCAAAACGGACGAAACGGACCTCCTACGGTCGAAACGGGGGTCCTGTTGATCGGGAGGGGTGTGGCTTACCGCAAAACGGGACTCCACGGGATACTGTTCATCTCCACCGTCGACCTCCTCCAGCCTCCATGGGCTACGGTCGACATCCTCCAGCCTCCACGGGCTCCTGTTCATCCAGCCTCCACCGCGCGCTACTCCACCGTCTACTGTTCATCTAGCCCTCCACCGTCTACTGTTCCTCCAGCCCTCCACCGTCTACTGTTCATCCAGCCCTCCACACCACGGGGTCCTGTTCAGCCACCCCTCCACGGCCACCCATCCACCGTCTACTGTTCATCCAGCCCTCCACACCATAGGGTCCTGTTCATCCAGAGGCAACGCCACCGCTCA
>NC_041381.1:580285177-580285672 GCF_002162155.2 Triticum dicoccoides | reverse complement strand
GGGTCCTGTTGATCGGGAGGGGTGTGGCGTACCGCAAAACGGACGAAACGGACCTCCTACGGTTGAAACGGGGGTCTTGTTGATCGGGAGGGGTGTGGCGTACCGCAAAACGGACGAAACGGACCTCCTACGGTCGAAACGGGGGTCCTGTTGATCGGGAGGGGTGTGGCTTACCGCAAAACGGGACTCCACGGGATACTGTTCATCTCCACCGTCGACCTCCTCCAGCCTCCATGGGCTACGGTCGACATCCTCCAGCCTCCACGGGCTCCTGTTCATCCAGCCTCCACCGCGCGCTACTCCACCGTCTACTGTTCATCTAGCCCTCCACCGTCTACTGTTCCTCCAGCCCTCCACCGTCTACTGTTCATCCAGCCCTCCACACCACGGGGTCCTGTTCAGCCACCCCTCCACGGCCACCCATCCACCGTCTACTGTTCATCCAGCCCTCCACACCATAGGGTCCTGTTCATCCAGAGGCAACGCCACCGCTCA
>NC_041381.1:580275411-580285131 GCF_002162155.2 Triticum dicoccoides | reverse complement strand
AACGCTCACTGTTCATCCAATCGATCGGCTTCAGTTAGCAGCAGTAGTGAAGGAATCGCTCCATCGGTTTCAGTTAACAGCCATCGATTGATCGCTCGAGTTTAGTAACGCATAGCCTGCAGTGCAATCGCTCGGGTTCAGTTAGAGCCCAACGCCTCAGTAGGGTTCAGCTAGAGCCAACGCCTTGCACACACGCGCGTACGTGTACGAGAGAAACGCGCATCGCTCGGCCCCCAACCTCCCACCGTAACCGGCAACTCCCCGAAATTTTCCACCCCCTCACTTCTACCATGGTTTTTTCTGTCATGGACGGCCCAAAGAATGTCATGCAGCTGCGTCTCTAGCCCGCCCAAGACGAAAAGCCCATTTTCTGTCATGATTTTTTGTCATAGAAGTAGGAGCCCACCACATCTATGATGATACCGGGTTTTGTCACAATTATCATCATAGAAGTGTCATATGTATGACAGAAAAAAAATTCGATCGCCCCAAAATGTCACAGATGTGTCTTTTTTTGTAGTGATAGCTAGTTGGGCTGGGTACGGGAAAGCAACCGAACGTGGTTCGCGTATAGAGAGACTGGGAGAAATTCCACGCTAGCTTAGTACTCCTATGCATACTAGTTCGGTACTAGTTAGGTTAACCGAGAAAACAACCGAACAGACCGAACTTTGTTCGGTTATTGTAACTAAAAACCAAAATTGTCTGTATAAATTTAGAAAACCGAAAATTCGGTTTATTCGGTCTCGGTTTCGGTCTGGTGTTCCGTTCGTCAGTTTTTCTGCCCACCACTAGTAGGAAAGGGGGGCGCCGCCCCCCTTCCCTTGTCCAATTCGGACTCCAGGGGGGCGGCCTGCCCTGGCTGCCCTCCTCTCTCTCCACTAAGGCCCATGGTGGCCCATTTGTTCCCCCGGGGGGTTCCGGTAACCCCTCTAACACTCCGGTTTTACCCAAAACTTCCCGGAACACTACCGGTGTCTGAATAACATGGTCCAATATATCAATTTTTATGTGTCAACCATTTCGAGACTCCTCGTCATGTCCGTGATCTCATCCAGGAGTCCGAACAAACTTCAGTCATCAAAAACACATAACTCATAATACATATCGTCATCGAACGTTAAGCGTGCGGACCCTATGGGTTCGAGAACTATGTAGACATGACCGAGACACATCTCCGGTCAATAACTAATAGCAGAACCTGGATGCTCATATTGGCTCCTACATATTCTACGAAGATCTTTATTGGTCAAACCGCATAACAACATACATTGTTCCCTTTGTCATCGGTATGTTACTTGCCCGAGATTCGATCGTCGGTATCATTATACCTAGTTCAATCTCGTTACCGGAAAGTCTCTTTACTCGTTTCATAATATTTCATCCCGCAACTAACTCATTAGTTACAATGCTTGCAAGGTGAAAGGACATGCGGTGCCGCCATGTGTGGTTTTGGTAATTGATGACACTCTCTATGGACTAATGGTTGCATTGAGTTATATTTGAAGGATTTGTCCATAGGCTCTTCTTGAAGTCCATGTGTTGGTTTCAAGGAGTTTATGTGTTGACCAAGGTGCTATTAATGAATTATCCAAAGATTGGTTATGTGAGTGTTGTGCTTATTGCAAGCATGTCTTGAAGAAGAAGATTGTGTGATCATTCATGTTTACCTTCAAGACATCATCCAAATGAAGAGAGTTGGAAATATTCAAGGTTGATCAAGGCTAAGTCAAGAGTGAATCAAGTTGATAAACTCAAAAAGCATAGAAGATGTACCGAGAGGGGTCAAGTGATCCCATGGTATGGTAAGCATTATCCATTGTGCTTTGTGTACTAACCCATGGTCTATGTGAGAGTTCTGTGTGGGGTTAGGTACATGTTCATGGGCTTGCGTCAAGAGGAAGATATCACTCAACCCATGGAGAAGAAACATCAAGTGGTGATCGTCATCAAGATTTTCGTGTGCAAGTTTAAGTGGAGCATCACGAAGAGACCAAATGCTTGAAGCTTGCCGTCCATTTTGGTGTCAATGTACTTGTGAAGATGTGTCGAAGATTGGCTCACCCATAGTGGAGTATGGGAGAGCAATCATCTAGTCTTCATCGACCCAATGCAATCAAGAAAGGTGGTCCATCTTGCGGAGGACAAGTTCGTCATCATCTAGCTCAAGTGGACCATGTGCAAGGCAAAGGTTTGCCCTTGATAGGTTTTCTATTTTACCGGTCCCATGGTGGTTGTTGGGAGACCGGGCTTTAGGATCGATTGCCGTACTATCAAGGGGGGCTCTCGATGAGTAGCTTTATCGTATCATTAGTAGAGAGAGCAAACCATTGCATCCTTGCATCATCTTTCTTGGTTCTTGTTTGGTTCTCCTTATGAGATTTGGAGCTTATGGTCATCTTGATGACAAGCTCGAGTTCATCGAAAACAGAGTTCACATGCATCTTCTATGATGTTTTCGGTGTTGGAGGTTCTGCCGGTTGTTCTTTGTTGGAGGTTTCTCTCCTCTTTTTGTTAGGCATACCTCCCCTGCCTCTTCTTACTATATCCAACAAACTTGAGTTTGCTCAATTTGGAGCTCATTTGCATAAGTTATGGCAGTTCTGGTTTTCCTTGGAGTGTACTTGTTTTCGTGGTAATGGCATAAGGTTGGCGCCAGCGGTAGTACCGCTGGACCGGAGTGGCAGTACCGCATATCGCCCCAAGCAATAGTATCGCTGTCCCACAGTGGTAGTACAGCCCAAGGCCATAAGCAATAGTACGGTTCCGGTTCCGCACTAGTACCACCTCGACTTGAGGCGTGGTTTTCTTGTGTCGGGTTCAGTGGCAGTAGTAGCAGCAGTAGGAGCGGTAGTACCGCTCGTGTGTGGTAGTACCACTGCTACCACCAACCCTAGTACCGCTGGGCCAAGTGGTAGTACTGCTGCGGCAAACGGTAGTACCGCTGGCTCCAGCGGTAGTGCCGTTCATACAGCTCTGCCTCACCCTCTGTTTTGCTCTACTCTCTATGTTCTACCGCCCACGCGATAGTACCGCTCCCCTGAGCGGTAGTACCGCTCGTGCACGGACTGAGCACGTAACGGTTGGATTCGGGAGCTCCTATAAAAGGGGGTCTTCTTCCCCATTCAACCTTATCCTTCGAGCTTGGGTGCTTGGGCGCGCTAGACGATTGGTGGTGTTCGGAGCTCAATCATTGTGGTGTAAAGCTCCGGGCAAGTGTCGGGTCTCCAATTAGGTTGAGGATATCGCCCCGAACAATTTGACGGGTACCGGTGACCGCCCCCAAGGGTTGCCAAAGTGTACGAGTTCGGTGACCGTCCCCAAGGGTTGCCATTTGTATGGGTTCGGTGACCACGCTCAAGGGTCCCTTAGTGGAATCACGGCATCTTGCATTGTGCGAGGGCGTGAGGAGATTACGGTGGCCCTAGTGGCTTCTTGGGGAGCATTGTGCCTCCACACCGCTCCAAATGGAGATTAGCATCCGCAAGGGTGTGAACTTCGGGATACATCATCGTCTCCACGTGCCTCAGTTATCTATTACCCGACCCCTTTACTTATGCACTTTACTTTGTGATAGCCATATTGTTTCTTGTCATATATCTTGCTATCACTTAGTTGTTTATCTTGCTTAGCATAAGTTGTTGGTGCACATAGGTGAGCCTTTTTGTTGTAGGTTTTGTGCTTGACAAATTAACCGTTAGGTTTATTCCGCATTTTTCCAAGCCTAAACCGTAATTATTTTAAAAGCGCCTATTCACCCCCCTCTAGGCGACATCAACGATCTTTCACAAGGCTTATAGTGAAGAGCATTACCAAGAGGGCCCAGAGATACCTCTCCAAAACACGGAGTGAAAAATCCTAATCTTGATCTATGCCAACCCGAAAAACACCTTTGGAGACACCTGTAGAGCATCTTTATAATCACCCATTTACGTTGTGACGTTTGATAGCACACAAGGTGTTCCTCCGGTATTCGGGAGTTGCATAATCTCATAGTCTGAGGAACATGTATAAGTCATGAAGAAAGCAGTAGCAATGAAACTGTAACGATGATAATGTTAAGCTAATGAATGGGTCATGTCCATCACATCATTCTCCTAATGATGTGATCCCATTCATCAAATGACAACACATGTCTATGGTTAGGAAATATAACCATCTTTGATAAGCGAGCTAGTCAAGTAGAGCCATACTAGGGACGCTATGTTTTGTCTATGTATTCACACATGTACTAAGTTTCCGGTTAATACAATTCTAGCATGAATAAGAAACATTTATCATGATATAAGGAAATAAATAATAATTTTATTATTGCCTCTAGGGAATATTTCCTTCAGTCTCCCACTTGCACTAGAGTCAATAATCTAGTTCACATCGCCATGTGATTTAACACCAATAGTTCACATATGTATGTGATTAACACCCATAGTTCACATCACAATGTGACCAACAACCAAAGGGTTTACCAGAGTCAATAATCTAGTTCACATCGCTATGTGATTAACACCCAAAGAGTACTAAGGTGTGATCATGTTTTGCTTGCGAGAGAAGTTTAGTCAACGGGTCTGCTAAAACCAGATCTATATGTATTTTGCAAATATTATATGTCTACAATGGTCTGCATGGAGCTACTCTAGCTAATTGCTCCCACTTTCAATATGTATCCAGATTCAGACTTTGAGTCATCTGGATCAGTGTAAAAGCTTGCATTGACATAACCTTTTACGACGAACACTTTATTACCTCCATAATCGAGAAATATTTCCTTAGTCCTCTTAGGTAACTAAGTATAACTTTGACCGCTATACAGTGATCTACTCCTGGATCACTATCGTACCCCCTTGCCAAACTCATAGCAAGGCACACGACTGGTTTGGTACATAGCATGGCATACTTTATAAAACCTATGACCGAGGCATATGGAATGACTTTCATTCTCTTTCTATCTTCTGCCGTGGTCGGGCTTTGAGTCTTACTCAACTTTACACCTTGTAACATAGGCAAGAACTCCTTTCTTTGACTGATCCATTTTGAACACTTTCAAAATCTTGTCAAGGTATGTATTCATTGAAACATCTTATCAAGCGTCTTGATCTATCTCTATAGATCTTGATGCCCAATATGTAAGAAGCTTCATCGAGGTCTTTCTTTGAAAATCTCCTTTCAAACTCTCCTTTATGCTTTCTAGAAAATTCTGCATCATTTCTGATCAACAACATGTCATTCACATATAGTTATCAGAAAGGGTGTAGTGCTCCCACTCAGTTTCTTGTAAATACAGGCTTCACCACAAGTCTGTATAAAACTATATGGTTTTGATCAACTCATCAAAGCGTATATTCCAACTCTGAGATGCTTGCCCCAGTCCATAGATGGATCGCTGGAGCTTGCACACCTTGTTAGTACCTTTAGGATCGACAAAATCTTATTGTTGCATCATCTACAACTCTTCTTTAAGAAATATCCATTTAAGGAATTCAGTTTTGACATCCATTTGCCAGATTTCATAAAATATGGCAACTGCTAACATGATTCGGACAGACTTAAGCATCGCTACAATTGAGAAAATCTCATTGCAGTCAACACCTTTAACTTGTCAAAAACCTTTTGTGACAAGTCAAGCTTTGCAGATAGTAACACTACTATCAGCGTCCGTCTTCCTCTTGAAGATCCATTTATTTTCTATGGTTTGCCGATCATCGAGCAAATCCACCAAAGTCCACACTTTGTTCTCATACATGGATCCCATCTCAGATTTCCTGGCCTCAAGCAATTTTGCGGAATCTGGGCTCATCATCGCTTCCTCATAGTTCGTAGGTTCACCATGGTCTAGTAACATGACTTCTAGAATAGGATTACTGTACCACTCTGGTATGGACCGTACTCTGTAAGACGTACAAGGTTCTGCAGTAACTTGATCTGAAGTTTCATGATCATCATCATTAGCTTCCTCTCTAATTGGTGTAGGAATCACTGGAAATGATCTCTGTGAGGAACTACTTCCAATTCGGGAGAAGGTACAATTACCTCACCAAACTCTACTTTCCTCCCACTCACTTCTTTCAAGAGAAACTCCTTCTCTAGAAAGGATCCATTCTTAGCAATGAATATCTTGCCTTCTTTGGGTATCCTATGAAGACACATTTATCCGATTTGGGTTCAAGCTTATCAGGTTGAAGCTTTTTCACATAAGCATCGCAACCCCAAACTTTAAGAAACGACAACTTTGGTTTCTTGCCAAACCACAGTTCATAAGGCGTCGTCTCAATGGATTTTTGATGGTGCCTTGTTTAACGTGAATGCAACTGTCTCTAATGCATAATCCCAAAACGATAGTGGTAACTTGGTAAGAGACATCATAGATTGCACCATATCTAATAAAGTGTGGTTACGACGTACGGACACACCATTTCGCTGTGGTGTTCCAGGTGGCATGAGGTGTGAAACTATTCCACATTGTTTTAAATGAAGGCCAAACTCGTAACACAAAAATTCTCCTCCACGATCAGATCGTAGAAACTTTATCTTCTTGTTATGATGATTCTCCACTTCACTCTGAAATTCTTTGAACTTTTCAAATGTTTCAGACTTGTGTTTCATTAAGAAGATATACCCATATCTACTTAAGGTCAGAAAATAATGATACCCGCCACGAGCCTCAACACTCATTGGACTGCATACATCGGTATGTATTATTTCCAATAAGTCATTAGCTTGTTCCATTGTTCCAGAGAACGGAGTTTTAGTCATCTTGCTCAGAAGTCACGGTTCACAAGTATCAAATGATTCATAATCAAGTGATTCCAAAAGTCCATCTTTATGGAGTTTCTTCATGCGCTTTACACCGATATGACCCAAACGGTAGTGCCACAAATAAGTTGCACTATCATTATCAATTTTGCATCTTTTGGCATCAATATTATGAATATGTGTATCACTATGACCGAGATTCAATAAACCATCAATATTGGGTGTATGACCATAGAAGGTTTTATTCATGTAAACAGAATAACAATTATCCTTTGTCTTAAATGAATAACTATATTGCAATAAACATGATCTAATCATATTCATGCTCAATGCAAACACGAAATAACATTTATTTAGGTTCAACACTAATCCCGAAAGTATAGGGAGTGTGCGATGATGATCATATCAATCTTGGAACCACGCATACATCGTCACTTCATCCTTAACTAGTCTCTAATTCTATAACTCCTATTTCGAGTTACTAATCTTAGCATCTGAACAAGTATCAAATACCCAGGGGCTACTATGAACACTAGCAAGGTACGCATCAATAGCCTGTATATGAAATATACCTTTGTTCACTATTCCATCCCTCTTTTTTCACCAAATGTTTGGGGTAGTTCTCCTTCCAATGACCATTTCCTTTACAGTAGAAGCACTCAGTTTCAGGCTTAGGTATAGCTTTGGGCTTCTTTACGGGAGTGACAACTTGCTTGCCATTCTATTTGAAGTTCCCTTTCTTTCCCTTTGCCCTTTTCTTGAAACTAGTGTTCTAGTTAATCATCCACACTTGATGCTCTTTCTTGATTTCTACCTTCGTTGATTTCAGCATCAAGAAGAGCTCAGGAATCTTTTTCATCATCCCTTGCATACTATAGTTCATCTCGAAGTTCCAGTAACCTGGTGATGGTGACTAGATAACTCTGCCAATCACTTATCTTAACTGGAAGATTAACTCCCACTTGATTCAAGCGATTGTAGTATCCAGAAAATTTGAGCACATGCTCACTAGCTGAGCAATTCTCCTCCATCTTTTAGGCGAAGTATTTGTCTGATGTTTCATACCTCTCGACACGAGCATGAGTCTGAAATACCAATTTCAGCTCTTGGAACATCTCATATGCTCCATGGTGTTCAAAGCGTTTTTGAAGTCCCGGTTCTAAGTTGTAAAGTATGGTGCACTAAACTATCAAGTAGTCATCATATTGAGCTAGCCAAACATTCATAACGTCTGCATATGCTCCTGCAATAGGTCTGTCACCTAGCGGTGCATCAAGGACATAATTCTTTTGTGTAGCAATGAGGATAAACCTCATATCACAAACCCAGTCCGCATCATTGCTACTAACATCTTTCAACTTAGATTTCTCTAAGAACATATAAAAAACATAGGGAAGCTACAACGCGAGCTATTGATCTACAACATAATTTGCAAAATACTATCAGGACTAAGTTCATGATAAACTAAAGTTCAATTAATCATATTACTTAAGAACTCCCACTTAGATAGACATCCCTCTAGTCATCTAAATGATCACGTGATCCATATCAACTAAACCATGTCTGATCATCACTTGAGATGGAGTAGTTTTCAATGTGAACATCTCTATGTTGATCATATCTACTATATGATTCACGCTCAACCTTTCGGTATCCAGTGTTCCGAGGCCATATCTGCATATGCTAGGCTCGTCAAGTTTAACCCGAGTATTCTGCATGCGCAAAACTGGCTTGCACCCATTGTATGTGAATGTAGAGCCTATCACACCTGATCATCACGTGGTGTCTCAGCACGAAGAACTGTCGCAACAGTGCATACTCAGGGAGAACACTTATACCTTGAAATTTTAGTAAGGGATCATCTAATAATTCTACCGCCGTACTAAGCAAAATAAGAAGCATAAAAGATAAACATCACATGCAATCAAAATATGTGACATGGTATTGAAGGAAATATGCCCTAGAGGCAATAATAAAGTTATTATTTATTTGCTTATTTCATGATAAATGTTTATTATTCATGCTAGAATTGTATTAACCGGAAACATAATACATGTGTGAATACATAGACAAACAAAGTGTCACCAGTATGCCTCTACTTGACTAGCTCGTTGATCAAAGATGGTTATGTTTCCTAGCCATGGACAAAGAGTTGTCATTTGATTAACGGGATCACATCATTAGGAGAATGATGTGATTGACTTGACCCATTCTGTTAGCTTAGCACTCGATCGTTTAGTATGTTGCTCTTGTTTTCTTCATGACTTATACAAAGTTCCTATAACTATGAGATTATGCAACTCCCGTTTACCGGAGGAACACTTTGTGTGCTACCAAACGTCACAACGTAACTGGGTGATTATAAAGGAGCTCTACAGGTGTCTCCAAAGGTACATGTTGAGTTGGTGTATTTCGAGATTAGGTTTTGTCACTCTGATTGTCGGAGAGGTATCTCTGGGCCCTCTCGGTAATGCACATCACTATAAGCCTTGCAAGTAATGTAGCTAATGAGTTAGTTACGGAATGATACATTACGTAACGAGTAAAGAGACTTGCCGGTAACGAGATTGAACTAGGTATTGGATACCGACGATCGAATCTCGAGCAAGTAACATACCAAAGGGAACAACGTATGTTGCTATGCGGTTTGACCGATAAAGATCTTCGTAGAATATGTAGGAGCCAATATGAGCATCCAGGTTCCGCTATTGGTTATTGTCCGGAAACTGTTCTAGGTCATGTCTACATAGTTCTCGAACCCGTAGGGTCCGCACGCTTAACGTTACGATGACAGTTATATTATTAGTTTATAGTTTTGATGTACCAAAGGTTGTTCGGAGTCCCGGATGTGATCACAGACATGACGAGGAGTCTTGAAATGGTCGAGACATAGAGATTGATATATTGGAAGCCTATATTTGGATATCGGAATCATTCCGGGTGAAATCGGGATTTTACCGGAGTACCGGG
>NC_041381.1:580206004-580275106 GCF_002162155.2 Triticum dicoccoides | reverse complement strand
CCCTTCCCCCTTCCTTCTCCAACAAGGCAAGAGGGGGGAGTCCTACTCCCGGTGGGAGTAGGACTCCTCCAGGCGCACCCCTAAGGGCCGGCCGCACGTCCCCCCTCCCTCCTTTATATACGGGGGCAGGGGGGCACCTCATAACACACAAGTTGATCTTTGTGATCGTTCCTTAGCCGTGTGAGGTGCTCCCCTCCACCATATTCCACCTCGGTCATATCGTAGCGGTGCTTAGGCGAAGCCCTGCATCGGTAGAACATTATCATCATCACCACGCCGTGGTGCTGACGGAACTCTTCCCCGACACCCTGCTGGATCGGAGTCCGGGTATCGTCATCGAGCTGAATGTGCGCTGAACTCGGAGATGTCGTACATTTGGTACTTGGATCGGTCGGATCGTGAGGACGTACGACTACATCAACCGCTTTGTTATAACGCTTCCACTTTCGGTCTACGAGGGTACATGGACAACACTCTCCCCTCTCGTTGCTATGCACAACCATGATCTTGCGTGTGCATAGGATTTTTTTTGAAATTACTACGTTCCCCAATAGTGGCATCCGAGCCTGGTTTTATGCGTAGATGTTATATGCACGAGTAGAACACAAGTGAGTTGTGGGTGATACAAGTCATACTGCTTACCAGCATGTCATACTTTGGTTCGGCGGTATTGTTGGATGAAGCGGCCCGGACCGACATTACGCGTACGCTTATGCGAGACTGGTTCTACCGACGTACTTTGCACACAGGTGGCTGGCGGGTGTCAGTTTCTCCAACTTTAGTTGAACCGAGTGTGGCTACGCCCGGTCCTTGCGAAGGTTAAAACAACACTAACTTGACGAACTATCGTTGTGGTTTTGATGTGTAGGTAATAACGGTTCTTGCCCAGCCCATAGCAGCCACGTTAATATTGCAACAACAAAGTAGAGGACGTCTAAATTGTTTTTGCAGGGCATGTTGTGATGTGATATGGTCAAGACATGATGCTATATTTTATTGTATGAGATGAACATGTTTTGTAACCGAGTTATCGGCAACTGGCAGGAGCCATATGATTGTCGCTTTATTGTATGAAATGCAAGCGCCCTGTAATTGCTTTACTTTATCACTAAGCGGTAGCGATACTTGTAGAAGCAATAGATGGCAAAACGACAACGATGCTACAATGGAGATCAAGGTGTCGTGCCGATGACGATGGTGATCACGACGGCGCTTTGGAGATGGAGATCACAAGCACAAGATGATGATGTCCATATCATATCACTTATATTGATTGCATGTGATGTTTATCCTTTATGCATCTTATCTTGCTTTGATTGACAGTAGCATTTTAAGATGATCTCTCACTTATTATCAAGAAGTGTTCTCCCTGAGTATGCACCATTGCGAAAGTTCTTCGTGCTGAGACACCACGTGATGATCGGGTGTGATAGGCTCTATGTTCAAATACAACGGGTGCGAAACAGTTGCACACGCGGAATACTCATGTTAAACTTGACGAGCCTAGCATATACAGATATGGCCTCGGAACACAGAGACCGAAAGGTCGAGCATGAATCATATAGTAGATATGATCAACATAGTGATGTTCACCATGGAAAACTACTCCATCTCACGTGATGATCGGACATGTTTTAGTTGATTTGGATCACGTGATCGCTTAGATGACTAGAGGGATGTCTATCTAAGTGGGAGTTCTTAAAGTAATATGATTAACTGAACTTTAATTTATCATGAACTTAGTCCTTGTAGTATTTTGCAAATTATGTTGTAGATCAATAGCTCGCGTTGTTTCTTCCCTATGTTTTTGCTTCCCTATGTTTTTATAAATGTTCCTAGAGAAAACTATGTTGAAAGATGATAGTAGCAATGATGCGGACTTGGTCCGTGATCTGAGGTTTATCCTCATTGCTGCACAGAAGAATTATGTCCTTGATGCAGCGCTAGGTGACAGACCCATTGCAGGAGCAGATGCAGACAATATGAATGTTTGGCTAGCTCAATATGATGACTACTTGTTAGTTTTGTGCACCATGCTTTATGGCTTAGAATCGGGACTACAATAACGTTTTTGAAACATCACGGAACATATGAGATGTTCCATGAGATGAAATTGATATTTCAGACTCATGCCCGTGTCAAGAGGTATGAGACCTCTGAAAAATACTTCGCCTAAAAGATGGAGGAGAATTGCTCAACTAGTGAGCAAGTACTTAGATTGTCTAAGTAGTACAATCGCTTGAATCAAGTGTGAATTAATCTTCCAGATAAGATAGTGATTGGCAGAGTTCTCTAGTCACCATCACCAAGTTACTGGAACTTCGTGATGAACTATAATGCAAGGGATGATGAAAATGATTCTCGAGCTCTTCGTCATGCTGAAATCAACGAAGGTAGAAATCAAGAAAAGAGCATCAAGTGTTGATGACTGACAAGACCACTAGTTTCAAGAAAAGAGCAAAGGGAAAGAAAGGGAACTTCAAGCAGAATGGCAAGCAAGTTGTCATTCCCGCGAAGAAGCCCAAAGCTGGACCAAAGCCTGAAACTGAGTGATTATACTGCAAAGAAAATGGTCACTAGAAGCGGAAATGCCCTGAATATTTGGTGGATAAGAAGGATGGCAAAGTGAACAAGGGTATATTTGTTATACAGGTTATTGATGTGTACCTTACTAGTGTTTATAGTAGCCCCTGAGTATTTGATACTTGTTCGGTTGCTAAGATTAGTAACTCGAAACAGGAGTTACAGAATAAACAGAGACTAGTTGAGGGTGAAGTGATGATGTGTGTTGGAAGTGGTTCCAAGTTGATATGATCATCATCGCACACACCCTATACTTTCGGGATTAGTGTTAAACCTAAATAAATGTCATTTGGCATTTGCATTGAGCATAAATATGATTTGATCATGTTTATTGCAATACAGTTATTCATTTAAAGTAAGAGAATAATTGTTGTTCTATTTACATGAATAAAACCTTCGATGGTCATACACCCAATGAAAATAGTTTGTTGGATCTCGATCGTAGTGATACACATATTCATAATATTGATGCCAAAAGATGCAAAGTTGATAGTGATAGTGCAACATATTTGTGGCACTGCCGTTTGGGTCATATCTATGTAAAGCGCATGAAGAAACTCCATAAATATGGATTTTTGGAATCACTTGGTTATGAATCATTTGATGCTTGCGAAACCGTGCCTTACGGGAAAGATGACTAAAACTCCGTTCTTCAGAACAATGGAATGAGCTACTGACTTGTTGGAAATAATACATACCGATGTATGCGATCCAATGAGTGTTGATGCTCGTGGCGAGTATCATTAATTTCTGACCTTCACAAATGATTTGAGCAGATATGGGTATATCTACTTAATGAAGCACAAGTCTGAAACATTTGAGAAGTTCAAAGAATTTCAGAGTGAAGTGGAGAATCATCGTAACAAGAAATTAAAGTTTCTACGATTTGATCGCGGAGACAAAATATTTGAGTTACGAGTTTGGTCTTCAATTAAAACAATGTGGAATAGTTCCACAAACTCATGCCACCTGGAACACCAGAGCATAATGGTGTGTCCGAACGTCATAACCACACTTTATTAGATATAGTGCCATCTATGATGTCTCTTATTGGTTTACCACTATGGTTTTGGGGTTATGCATTAGAGACAGCTGCATTCACGTTAATAGGGCACCGTCTAATCCGTTGAGACGACACCGTATGAACTATGGTTTAGCAAGAAACCTAAGCTGTCGTTTCTTAAAGTTTGGGGTTACGATGCTTATGTGGAAAAGTTTCAACCTAATAAGCTCGAACCAAAATCGGAGAGTTGTGTCTTCATAGGATACCCAAAGGAGACAGTTGGGTACACCTTCTATCACAGATCCGAAGGCAAGACATTCGTTGCTAAGAATGGATCCTTTCTAGAGAAGGAGTTTCTCTCGAAAGAAGTGAGTGGGAGGAAAGTAGAACTTGATGAGGTAAATGTACCTGCTCCCTTATTGGAAAGTAGTTTATCATAGAAATCTCTTCATGTGACTGCTACACCAATTAGTGAGGAAGCTAATGATGATGATCATGTAATTTCAGATCAAGTTACTACCAAACCTCGTAGGTAAACCAGAGTAAGATCCGCACCAGAGTGGTATGGTAATCCTGTTCTGGAGGTCATGTTACTTGACCATGATGAACCTACAAACTATGAAGAAGCAATGGTGAGCCCAGATTCTGCAAAATGGCTTGAGGCCATGAAATCTGAGATGGGATCCATGTATGAGAACAAAGTGTGGACTTTGGTTGACTTGCCCGATGATCGGCAAGCCATAGAAAATAAATGGATCTTCAAGAGGAAGACATACATTGATAGTAGTGTTACTTTCTAGAAAGCTAGAATTGTCGCAAAAGGTTTTTCGACAAGTTCAAGGTGTTGACTACGATGAGAGTTTCTCACTCGTATCTATGCTTAAGTCTGTCCGAATCATGTTAGCAATTGCCGCATTTTATGAAATCTGGCAAATGGATAAACAAAATTGTATTCCTTAATGGATTTATTAAAGAAGAGTTGTATATGATGCAACCAAAAGGTTTTGTCAATCCTAAAGGTGCTGACAAAATGTGCAAGCTCCAGCGATCCATCTATGGACTGGTGCAAGCATCTCGGAGTTAGAATATATGCTTTGATGAGTTGATCAAAGCATATAGTTTTATACAGACTTACGGTGAAGCCTGTATTTACAAGAAAGTGAGTGGGAGCACTACAGCCTTTCTGATAAGTATATGTGAGTGACATATTGTTGATCAGAAATAATGTAGAATTTTCTGGAAAGCATAAAGGAGTATTTGAAAGGAGTTTTTCAAAGAAAGACCTCGGTGAAGCTGCTTACATATTGAGCATCTAGATCTATAGAGATAGATCAAGACGCTTGATAAGTTTTTTTCAATGAGTACATACCTCGACAAGATTTTGAAGTAGTTCAAAATGGAACAGTCAAAGAAAGAGTTCTTGCCTGTGTTACAAGGTGTGAGATTGAGTAAGGCTCAAAACCCGACCACGGCAGAAGATAGAAAGAGAATGAAAGTCATTCCCTATGCCTCACCCATAGGTTCTAAGTATGCCATGTTGTGTGCCAGATCTATTGTATACCCTACACTGTGTTTAGCAAGGAAGTACAATAGTGATCTATGAGTAGATCACTGGACATCGGTCAAAATTATCCTTAGTGGATTAAGGATATGTTTCTCGATTATGGAGGTGACAAAAGGTTCGTCGTAAAAGGTTACGTCGATGCAAGCTTTGACACTAATCCAGATGACTCCAAGTCTTAATCTGGATACATATTGAAAGTGGGAGCAATTAGCTAAAGTAGCTTCGTGCAGAGCATTGTAGACATAGAAATTTGCAAAATACATACAGATCTGAATGTGGCAGACCCGTTGACTAAACTTCTCTCATAAGCAAAACATGATCACTCCTTAGTACTCTTTGGGTGTTAATCACATAGCGATGTGAACTAGATTATTGACTCTAGTAAACCCTTTGGGTGTTAGTCACATAGCGATGTGAACTGATCACATAAAGATGTGAACTATTGGTGTTAAATCACATGACGATGTGAACTAGATTATTGACTCTAGTGCAAGTGGGAGGCTGACGGAAATATGTCCTAGAGGCAATAATAAAGTTATTATTTATTTCCTTATTTCATGATAAATGTTTATTATTCATGCTAGAATTGTATTAACCGGAAACATAATACATCTGTGAATACATAGAAAAACATAGTGTCACTAGTATGCCTCTACTTGACTAGCTCGTTGATCAAAGATGGTTATGTTTCCTAGCCATGGACAAAGAGTTGTCATTTGATTAACGGGATCACATCATTAGGAGAATGATGTGATTGACTTGACCCATTCTGTTAGCTTAGCACTCGATCGTTTAGTATGTTGCTATTGCTATCTTCATGACTTATACAAAGTTCCTATAACTATGAGATTATGCAACTCCCGTTTACCGGAGGAACACTTTGTGTGCTACCAAACGTCACAACATAACTGGGTGATTATAAAGGAGCTCTACAGGTGTCTCCAAAGGTACATGTTGAGTTGGCGTATTTCAAGATTAGGTTTTGTCACTCCGATTGTCGGAGAGGTATCTCTGGGCCCTCTCGGTAATGCACATCACTATAAGCCTAGCAAGCAATGTAGCTAATGAGTTAGTTACAGAATGATACATTACATAACGAGTAAAGAGACTTGCCGGTAACGAGATTGAACTAGGTATTGGATACCGATGATCGAATCTCGAGCAAGTAACATACTGATGACAAAGGGAACAACGTATGTTGTTATGCGGTTTGACCGATAAAGATCTTCGTAGAATATGTAGGAGCCAATATGAGCATCCAGGTTCCGCTATTGGTTATTGACCGGAAACTGTTCTAGGTCATGTCTACATAGTTCTCGAACCCGTAGGGTCCGCACGCTTAACGTTACGATGACAGTTATATTATGAGTTTATAGTTTTGATGTACCGAAGGTTGTTCAGAGTCCCGGATGTGATCACGGACATGACGAGGAGTCTTGAAATGGTCGAGACATAGAGATTGATATATTGGACGCCTATATTTGGATATCGCAATCATTCCGGGTGAAATCGGGATTTTACCGGAGTACCGGGGGGTTACCGGAACCCCGCCGGGTGTTAATGGGCCTACATGGGCCCTAAGGGAGAAGAGGAGGGCCGACCAGGGCAGGCCGCGCGACCCCTCCCCCTAGTCCGAATAGGACAAGGAAGGGGGGCGCCCCCTTTCCTCTTTCCCCCTTCCCCCTTCCTTCTCCAACAAGGCAAGAGGGGGGGTCCTACTCCCGGTGGGAGTAGGACTCCTCCAGGCGCACCCCTAAGGGCTGGCTGCACCTCCCCCCTCCCTCCTTTATATACGGGGGCAGGGGCACCTCATAACACACAAGTTGATCTTCGTGATCATTACTTAGCCGTGTGCGGTGCCCCCCTCCACCATATTCCACCTCGGTCATATCGTAGCGGTGCTTAGGCGAAGCCCTGACTCGGTAGAACATCATCATCGTCACCACGCCGTCGTGCTGACGGAACTCTTCCCCGACACCCTGCTGGATCGGAGTCCAGGGATCGTCATCGAGCTGAACGTGTGCTGAACTCGGAGGTGCCGTACGTTCGGTACTTGGATCGGTCGGATCATGAAGACGTACGACTACATCAACCGCGTTGTTATAACGCTTCCGCTTTCAGTCTACAATGGTACGTGGGAAACACTCTCCCGTCTCGTTGCTATGCGTCACCATGATCTTGCGTGTGCGTAGGAATTTTTTTGGAATTACTACGTTCCCCAACAGTGGCATCCGAGCCTGGTTTTATGCGTAGATGTTATATGCACGAGTAGAACACAAGTGAGTTGTGGGTGATACAAGTCATACTGCTTACCAGCATGTCATACTTTGGTTCGGCGGTATTGTTGGATGAAGCGGCCTGGACCGACATTGCGCGTACGCTTACGCGAGACTGGTTCTACCGACGTGCTTTGCACACAGCTGGCTGGCGAGTGTCAGTTTCTGCAACTTTAGTTGAACCGAGTGTGGCTACGCCCGGTCCTTGCGAAGGTTAAAACAGCACTAACTTGACGAACTATCGTTGTGGTTTTGATGTGTAGGTAAGAACGGTTCTTGCCCAGCCCGTAGTAGCCACGTAAAATTTGCAACAACAAAGTAGAGGACGTCTAACTTGTTTTTGCAGGGCATGTTGTGATGTGATATGGTCAAGACATGATGCTATATTTTATTGTATGAGATGATCAGGTTTTGTAACCGAGTTGTCGGCAACTGGCAGGAGCCATATGGTTGTCGCTTTACTGTATGAAATGCAAGCGCCCTGTAATTGCTTTACTTTATCACTAAGCGGTAGCGATAGTCATAGAAGCAATAGATGGCAAAACGACAACGATGCTACGATGGAGATAAGGTGTCGCGCCGATGACGATGGTGATCACGATGGTGCTTTGGAGATGGAGATCACGAGCACAAGATGATCATGGCCATATCATATCACTTATATTGATTGCATGTGATGTTTATCCTTTATGCATCTTATCTTGCTTTGATTGACAGTAGCATTTTAAGATGATCTCTCACTAATTATCAAGAAGTGTTCTCCCTGAGTATGCACCGTTGTGAAAGTTCTTCGTGCTGAGACACCACGTGATGATCGGGTGTGATAGGCTCTACGTTCAAATACAACGGGTGCAAAACAGTTGCACACGCGGAATACTCAGGTTAAAATTGACGAGCCGAGCATATACAGATATGGCCTCGGAACACAGAGACCGAAAGGTCGAGCGTCAATCATATAGTAGATATGATCAACATAGTGATGTTCACCATGGAAAACTACTCCATCTCACGTGATAATCGGACATGGTTTAGTTGATTTGGATCATGTGATGATTGGACATAGAGATTGATATATTGGAAGCCTATATTTGGATATCGAAATCATTCCGGGCGAAATCAGGATTTTACCGGAGTACCGGGGGGTTACCGGAACCCCCCAGGGGTTAATGGGCCTACATGGGCCCTAAGGGAGAAGAGGAGGGCCGGCCAGGGCAGGCCGCGCGCCCCCTCCCCCCTAGTCCAAATAGGACAAGGAAGGGGGTGGCTTTCCTCTTTCCCCTTCCCCCTTCCTTCTCCAACAAGGCAAGAGGGGGGAGTCCTACTCCCGGTTGGAGTAGGACTCTCCCCCCTCCCTCCTTTATATACGGGGGCAGGGGGCACCTCATAACACACAAGTTGATCTTCGTGATCGTTCCTTAGCCGTGTGCGGTGCCCCCCTCCACCATATTCCACCTCGGTCATACCGTAGCGGTGCTTAGGCGAAGCCCTGCGTCGGTAGAACATCATCATCGTCACCACGCCGTCGTGCTGACGGAACTCTTCCCCGACACCCTGCTGGATCGGAGTCCGGGGATCGTCATCAAGCTGAACATGTGCTGAACTTGGAGGTGCCGTACGTTCGGGACTTGGATCGGTCGGATTGTGAAGACGTACGACTACATCAACCGCGTTGTTATAACGCTTCCGCTTTCGATCTACGAGGGTTCATGGACAACACTCTGCCCTCTCGTTTCTATGCATCACCATGATCTTGCGTGTGCGTAGGAATTTTTTTGAAATTACTACGTTCCCCAGCAGGTATGGCCATCATCATCTTGTGCCTTTGATCTCCATCTCCAAAGTGCCATCATGATATCCATCGTCACCGGCATGACACCATGATCTCCATCATCTTGATCTCTAACAACGTGTCGTCACATGGACGTCTCGCCAACTATTGATTTTGCAACTATTACTATCGCATAGCGATAAAGTAAAGCAATTATATGGCGCTTGCATCTTATGCAATAAAGAGACAACCATAAGGCTCCTGCCAGTTGCCGATAACTTTAACAAAACAAATCACATCATGTCTTGACCATATCACATCACAACATGACCTGAAAAAACAAGTTAGATGTCCTGTACTTTGTTGTTGCAAGTTTTACGTGGCTGCTACGGGCTTCTAGTAAGAACCGCTCTTACCTACGCATCAAAACCACAACGATTTTTCTTCAAGTCTGATGTTTTAACCTTCAACAAGGAGCGGTCGTAGTCAAACTCAATTCAACTAAAGTTGGAGAAACAGACACCCGCTAGCCACCTATGTGCAAAAGTACGTCGGTAGAACCAGTCTCATGAACGCGGTCATGTAATGTCGGTCTAGGCCGCTTCATCCAACAATACCGCCGAATCAAAGTAAGACATTGGTGGTAAGCAGTATGACTATTATCTCCCACAACTCTTTGTGTTCTACTCGTGCATAAAAATCTACGCACAGACCTGGCTCGGATGCCACTGTTGGGGAACACAATAATTTCAAAAAAATCCTACGATCATGCAAGATCTATCTAGGAGATGCATAGCAACGATACGGGAGAGTGTGTCCATGTACCCTTGTAGACCGAAACCGGAAGTGTGTCAATAACGCGGTTGTTGTATTCGAACGTCTTCACGATCCAACCGATCCAAGTACCGAATGTATGGCACCTCCCGTTCAACACACGTTCGGCTCGATGAAGTCCCTCGTGCCCTTGATCCAGTTGAGGACGAGGGTGAGTTCCGTCAGCACGATGGCGTGGCGATGGTGATGATGATGCTACTGGCGCAGGGCTTCGCCTAAGCACTACGATGGTATGATCGAGGTGTATAACTGTGGAGGGGGCACCGCACACGGTTGGGAGAGAAACTTGTGTGTTCTAGGGTGCCCGCTGCCCTCGTATAAATGGAGGGAGGGGAGGCCGGCCAGCCCCTATTGGGTGCGCCGGGAGAGGGGAGTCCTACTAGGACTTCAAGTCCTAGTAGGAGTCCACCTCCCGGGAGAATGGGGAGGAAGGAGAGGGAGTAGGAAAGTGGGCACCGCCCTCCTTCCCTTGTCCAATTCGGACTCCAGGGGGGCCTGCCTTGGCTGCCCTCCTCTCTCTCCACTAAGGCTCCTGGTGGCCCATTTGTTCCCCCGGGGGGTTTCGGTAACCCCTCTGGCACTCCGGTTTTACCCGAAACTTCCCGGAACACTTCTGGTGTCCGAATAACATGATCCAACATATCAACTTTTATGTCTTGACCATTTCGAGACTCCTCGTCATGTCCGTGATCTCATCCAGGACTCCGAACAAACTTCGGTCATCAAAAATACATAACTCATAATACATATCGTCATCGAATGTTAAGCGTGCGGAATGACGGTGTCCTGGACTAGGGGGTACTCACCATGTCGTCTCCCGATCAGTTGGATTGGGCTGAGGACCCCCATGGCCGTATACTCATGGGCCAGTTCGGATAACCCCTGCCGCATACAAGGAAGACTCCACAAGACTTGGCGCCCAAGACAAGGACTCTCCTAAACCCTAGGCCTCCGGTGTCTTATATAAACCGAGGCCAGGCTAGTCAACAGACAATCTCACATTCATTACTACAATCTCGTGGTAGACACATGTACTCTGTACTACACCCATATGAATACAATCAAAAGCAGCATGTAGGGTATTATCTCTTCGAGACAGCTCGAATGTCGGAGTATTGGGCCATGGGTAGGCGCACCCGAGTCCCTGAGCTTTCTAAGACTTTGGGCCGTCTTCAACCCACAAGACTCCAGAATGTAGCGCCGCCTTCTGGTGGCCGGCTGGCCCGAACGGCCAGCTGCCCGAAGGCTGCCTAGCGCCAACAGATGCCACCAAGACAAGTCGCCTCCTAGTAGACGGCCTCCAGAGAGGTCGGCCTCTAGCAGGCGGCCACCAGGCATCCCTAGAGTCTGTGCCCCTCATCAAGGAGATGAGACAGGGTGAAGCTACAGCGTAGCCCTGTACCCCCGGATCCCGGGATTGGTGTGGCTACAGTGTCCCATACCGGCTGAGATCCACGACGTGGCACTGTTGCCATTTCCCCTTTACGCCACTACTGTCCGGTGAAGCCCTGTTCCCACAATGGTATGTCGGTACGGCCTGCAGGCGACGGGCCCTACTGGGCAGGGAGAGCCTAGAAGACGGCCGATGATGGACCAGTCAGAACTACGGGAGGCTGGCCCCGAGCAGGCGGCCGGACCCTCCCCCAAGGGTAGTATGACATCAACCATACGGGGGGCGGTGTGGCTACAGTGGTCTCCCACCAGGCGGCGGGATTGTAGCCATGCTCCCCTGACCAAGCCCGCGTCATTAGCAGCATGGCTACAGTGATCAGCCACCAACCAGACCCGCCTACGGCGGACGCGGCCTGTCGGCTCCGTACCGGACAGGTCGGAGGGCCCGCCAGGCGGTGGGCCCCAGCTGCCGGCGGAGAAGCCGGTGACCAGAGACGCTGACAGCCGGGCCTAGCACCCGGCTGAGTTACCATTGTACGCCTGGGGGGTAGGCCTATACAAACCCCCCATGGCACCCATGCAAAGGGTTCCGAACCTGATAGACCTAGACTCATACCTAGAGGAAGAAGAGAGCTAGTCCTGCCTCTTTCAACCTCTAGCACACGGCTCAAGGAGCAACTTGTACTCACTAGTGCCTTCGTGATCATGCGCAGACCCTGTAGAGCAGGAGTAGGGGTATTATCTCCAAGGAGAGCCCCCAGCCTGAGTAAGGTACGCCAGCGTTCGTGTCTATGCCTTATCTCGCTTCCGGGCACCGGCGACGTTCTACTCGCTCCCACCATGATGAGCCATCCCTTGGCATATGTCGCACCCAACCCCCGACATTTGGCACCCACCATGGGGCGAGGTGCACCGTCGTCCGGAGATCTGCTCTGGACGGGAACCATGTTCCTTTCGGATGTGCGCAGCCAGCCCAGCACGCCCGATGGCGTTAGCCTCGACGCGCTGCGTGGCGTGGAGATCACCTGCGCAGCCAGCTGCCTCGCCGACCTCATCGGTGAGATCGACCTCTCCTACGAGCCTACGTCCTATGCAGGCACCGACTACCTGGAGAGCCGCCTCGTCAGCCTCCTCGACCAGCTCCATGTCGCCAGCGAGCCTGCTGCCGATTTGGAGTCTGTTGGCTCCACCGACCCGATGATCGTCGAATCCGACACGGTGTTGCTCGACACGTTCCCCACCAGCATGGTGGTCTACGACGAGCCGCCTCCTCGCGAGCACAGCGGCAGGAGCACCGTCACGAAGGTGCTTGTCATCAACAGCGGCGAGCACTCGGACGGAGGCGCTCGAGACCCACTCGATGCGGCGGTGCGAGACTTGTCAGCGCCCATCCCAGCCGATGCGGACGCCGAGGCGCTGGAAGCACGCCGCTTCCAGCTCATCGAAAGTGCCAACCGACTAGCCAGCATGTGACGCCTCTCGGAGGCCTACCGGCGCGAGATCGACCGGGCCGTCGGCGGGACGCCGGCTCCTGAAGGGCCTAGCCATGCCGGCTCGATCCGGCTGCACACCGCGGCCATCGCTGGTGCGTTCAGGGCGGAATGCCCCATCTACGCCACGCCAGCGTGAAATATACGAGCTGCCCAGGCGGTGGCAGACGAGATGGACAAGTACGAAGGCGACGAGCGTCGCCACATGACGGAGCGTGTCCAGCAGCTCCTTGTCGCGGCCGCCGAGCAGCACGAAGCCGGCTGCCGGGACGAAGCGCCAACCCGGCAGAACAACGAGCCGCCCCCTCGCCAAGATCATGGCGCAACATCTTGGACGCCAACTGGTGACGTTTGCATAAAGAAAGCCAACGAGCCGGCTGCCAGCCGCAGTCGAACTCGCCTCACCATCGAGCGCGACGCTGATACGTCTCCAACGTATCTATAATTAATGAAGTATTCATGCTATTATTTCATCCTTCTATGATGTTTTATAAGCATCTATATGTCATTTTATATGATTTTTGGGACTAACTTATTAACCTAGAGCCCAGTGCCACTTTTTGTTTTCTCCTTGTTTTAGTGTTTTACAGAAAAGGGATACCAAATGGAGTCCAAATGACGTGCCAATTTTGGAGGATTTTTTTTGGACCAAAAGAAGACCACGGAGCATCGGAGTTGGGCCAGAGGAGTCCTGGGCTGCCCACGAGTCAGGGGGGCACCACCCTGGGGGTGGCGCCCTCCTATCTCGTGGACAGCCCGGAGGCCCCCTTGACGTGAAACCAACGCCAATAATTCCTATAAATACTGAAACTTTCCGGAATTAACCTAGATCGGAAGTTCTGCCGCCGCAAGCCTCTGTAGCCACGAGAAATCAATCTAGGCCCTCTCCGGCACCCTGCCGGAGGGGGCCATCATCACCGGAGGCCATGGAAGAGGATCTCGGAGGGGACATCATCTCCATGAAGGCCAAGGACCAGAGGGGGAAACCCATGGAGGAGGAAGCACAAGGGGAAGAACCTCTCCTCCTCTCTCTTGGTGGCACCGGAGTGCCATCGGGAGGGGAATCATCGCCGCGGTGATCGTCTTCATCAACATCACCATCATCATCACCATCCTCATCTCTTTTACGTGGTCCACTCTCCCGCACCCCGCTGTAATCCCTACTTGAACATGGTGCTTTATGCTACATATTATGATTCAATGATGTGTTGCCATCCTATGATGTTTTGAGTAGATATCTTTTGTCTTTGGGTTGATTGTGATGGGGAACGTAGCAGAAATTCAAAATTTTCCTACGAGTTACCAAGATCTATCTATGGAGAGACTAGCAACGAGAGAGAGGAGTGCATCTACATACCCTTGTAGATCGCGAGTGGAAGCGTTCAAGAGAACGGGGTTGAGGGAGTCGTACTCGTCGTGATTCAAATCGCCGGAGATCCTAGTGCCGAACGGACGGCACCTTCGCGTTCAACACACGTGCAGCCCGGTGATGTCTCCCAAGCCTTGATCCAACAAAGAGAGAGGGAGAGATTGGGGAAGACTCCGTCCAGCAGCATCACAACGGCGTGGTGGTGGTGGAGGATCATGGCACTCCAGCAGGGCTTCGCCAAGCACCGCAAGAGACGAGGAGGGAGAGAGGTAGGGCTGCGCCAAGGAGAGGAAAAACTCATGTGTTTGCAGCCCCCAATACCTCAAGTATATATAGGGGAAGGGGAGGGGCTGCGCCCCCATCTAGGGTTCCCTCCCTAGGGGTGGCGGCAGCCCCAAAACCCATCTAGGGTGCGGCCAAGGGGGGGAAAGGGGGAAACTTGCCCCCCAAGCAAGGTGGAGGCGCCCCCTCCCCAAACCCTAGGCGCCTTGGGCCCTGGTGGGGGGCGCACCAGCCCACCTGGGGCTGGTCCCCTCCCACACTTGGCCCATGCAGCCCTCTGGGGCTGGTGGCCCCACTTGGTGGACCCCCGGGACCCTCCCGGTGGTCCCGATACATTACCGATAGCACCCGAAACTTTTCCGGTGACCAAAACAGGACTTCCCATATATAAATCTTTACCTCCGGACCATTCCGGAACTCCTCATGGCGTCTGGGATCTCATCCAGGACTTCGAACAACATTCTGTAACCACGTATATCTATTCCCTATAACCCTAGCATCATCGAACCTTAAGTGTGTAGACCCTACGGGTTTGGGAACCATGCAGACATGACCAAGCCGTTCTCCGGTGAATAACCAACAGCGGGATCTGGATAGCCATGTTGGCTCCCACATGTTCCACGATGATCTCATCGGATGAACCACAATGTCAAGGATTCAATCAATCCCGTATACAATTCCCTTTGTCTACCGGTATAGTACTTGCCCGAGATTCGATCGTCGGTATCCCGATACCTTGTTCAATCTCGTTACCGGCAAGTCTCTTTACTCGTTCCATAACATATCATCGCGCGATCAACTCCTTGATCACATTGTGCACATTATGATGATGTCCTACCGAGTGGGCCCAGAGATACCTCTCCGTCACACGGAGTGACAAATCCCAGTCTCGATTCGTGCCAATCCAACAGACACTTGCGGAGATACCCGTAGTGCACCTTTATAGCCACCCAGTTATGTTGTGACGTTTGGCACACCCAAAGCATTCCTACGGTGTCCGGGAGTTGCACAATCTCATGGTCTAAGGAAAAGATACTTGACATTCAGAAAATCTTTAACATACGAACTACACGATCTTGTGCTGGGCTTAAGATTGGGTCTTGTCCATCACATCATTCTCCTAATGATGTGATCCCGTTATCAATGACATCCAATGTCCATGGTCAGGAAACCATGACCATTTGTTGATCAACGAGCTAGTAAACTAGAGGCTCACTAGGGACATGTTGTGGTCTATGTATTCACACATGTATTGCGGTTTCTGGTCAATACAATTATAGCATGAATAATAGACATTTATCATGAACAAGGAAATACAATAATAACCATTTTATTATTGCCTCTAGGGCATATTTCCAACAGTCTCCCACTTGCACTAGAGTCGATATTCTAGTTCACATCACTATGTGATTGTAATGAATCAACACCCATGGGGTTTGATCATATCTCGCTTGCGAGAGAGGTTATTAGTCAACGGATCTGAACCTTTCAGATCCGTGTGTGCTTTGCAAATCTCTATGTCATCTCCTAGATGCAGCTACCACGCTCTATTTGGAGCTATTCCAAATAACTGTTCTACTATACGAATCTGGTTTACTACTCAGAATAATCTGGATTAGTGTCAAAATTTGCATCGGCGTAACCCTTTACGACGAACTCTTTTACCACCTCCAGAATCGAGAAAATTCCTTAGTCCACTAGTTATTAAGGATAAGTTTGACCATTGTCCTGTGATCCATTCCTAGATCACCCTTGTACCCCTTGACTGACTCATGGCAAGGCACACTTCCGGTGCGGTACACAGCATAGCATACTATAGAGCCTACATCTGAAGCATAGGGGAAAACCTTCGTCCTTTCTCTCTCTTCTGCCGTGGTCATGTCTTGAGTCTTACTCAATACTCACACCATATAACACAGCCAAGAACTCCTTCTTTGCTGATCTGTTTTGAACTCCTTCAAAATCTTGTCATGGTTTGTATTCGTTTGAAAGTACTATTAAGCGTTTTGATCTATCCTGATAGATCTTGATGCTCAATGTTCAAGTAGCTTATTCCAGGTTTTCCATTGAAAAACACTTTTCAAATAACCCTATATGCTTTCTAGAAATTCTACATCATTTCCGATCAACAATATGTCAACAACATATACTCATCAGAAATGCTATAGTGCTCCCACTCACTTCTTTGGAAATACAAGTTTCTCATAAACTTTGTATAAACCCAAAATCTTTGATCATCTCATCAAAGTGTATATTCCAACTCCGAGATGCTTACTCTAGTCCTTATAAGGATAGTTGGAGCTTTGCACACTTGTTACATCTTTCAGGATTGACAAAAACCTTCTGGTTGTATCACATACAACCTTTCCTCAAGAATATCACCGAGGAAACAATGTTTTGACATCCTATCTGCAAGATTTCATAAATCATGCAGTAATTGCTAATATAATTCCAACAGACTCTTAGCATTGCTACGAGTGAGAAAGTCTCATCGTAGTCAACTCCTTGAACTTGTCGGGAAACATCTTAGCAACAAGTCGAGCTTTCGTAATGGTGACACTTACCATCTTTGTCCATCTTTCTTTTATAATTCATCTGTCCGCAACGGTAGTTCTTCCAAAGTCTACACTTTGTTTTCATACATGGACCCTCTCCCAGATTTTATGGCCTCGAGCCATTTGTCGGAATCCGGACCCACCATCACTTCTCCATAGCTCGTAGGTTCATTGTTGTCTAACAACATGACCTCCAAGAAAGGATTACCGTACCACTCTGAAGCAGTACGCGTCCTTATCGTCCTACAAGGTTTGGTAGTGACTTAATCCGAAGCTTCATGATCACTATCATCAGCTTCCACTTCAATTGGTGTAGGTGCCACAGGAACAACTTCCTGTGCCCTGCTACACACTAGTTGTAGTGACAGTTCAATAACCATATCAAGTCTCCACCATCCTCCCACTCAATTCTTTCGAGAGAAACTTTTCTCTAGAAAGGACCCGTTTCTAGAAACAATCTTTTGCTTCTAGGTTTGAATCAGGAGGTATACCCAACTGTTTTGGGTGTCCTATGAAGATGTATTTATCCGCTTTGGGTTTGAGCTTATCAGGATGAAACTTTTTCACATAAGCGTCGCAGCCCCAAACTTTCAAGAAACGACAGCTTAGGTTTCTCTAAACCATAGTTCATACGGTGTCATCTCAACGGAATTACGTGGTGCCCTATTTAAAGTGAATGATGTTGCCTCTAATGCCTAGCCCATGAACGATAGTGGTAATTCGATAAGAGACATCATGGTATGCACCATTTCCAATAGGGTGCAGCTATGATGTTCGGACACACCATCACACTATGGTGTTCCATGCGGTATTAGTTGTGAAACAATTTCCACAAGGTCTTAATTGTGTACCAAACTCGCAACTCAGATATCCATCTCTATGATCATATCACAGACATTTTATCCTCTTGTCACGAAGATCTTCAACTTCACTCTGAAATTACTTGAACCTTTCAATAATTCAGACTTGTGTTTCATCAAGTAAATATACTCAACATCTACTCAAATCATCTGTGAAGTAAGAACATAACGATATTCACTGCATGCCTCAGCACTCATTTGACTAGACACATCAAAATGTGTTACTTCCAACAAGTTGCTATCTTGTTCCATCTTACTGAAAACGAGGCTTTTCAGTCATCTTTCCCATGTGGTATGATTTGCATATCTCAAGTGATTCAAAATCAAGTGAGTCCAAACGGTCCATCTGCATGGAGTTTCTTCATGCGTATATACCAATAGACATGGTTCGCGTGTCTCAATCTTTTCAAAAACGAGTGAGTCCAAAGATCCATCAACATGGAGCTTCTTCATGCGTTTTATACCAATATGTCTCAAATGGCAGTGCCACAAGTAGGTGGTACTATCATTACTATCTTATATCTTTTGGCATGAACATGTGTATCACTACGATCGAGATTCAATAAACCATTCATTTTAGGTGCAAGACCATTGAAGGTATTATTCAAATAAACAGAGTAACCATTATTCTCCTTAAATGAATAATCGTATTGCAATAGACATAATCCAATCATGTCTTTGCTCAACGCAAAAACCAAATAACAATTATTTAGGTTTACCACCAATCTCGATGGTAGAGGGAGCTGGCGATGCTTGATCACATCAACCTTGGAAACACTTCCAACACACATCGTCATCTCACCTTTAGCTAGTCTCCGTTTATTCCGTAGCTCTTTTTTTCAAGTTACTAACACTTAGCAACCGAACCGATATCTTAATACCCTGGTGCTACTAGGAGTACTAGTAAAGTACACATTTAACACAATGTATATCCAATATACTTCTGTCAACCTTGCCAGCCTTCTCATCTACCAAGTATCTAGGGTAGTTCTGCTTCAGTGACCGTTCCCTCATTACAGAAGCACTTAGTCTCGGGTTTGGGTTCAACCCTGGGTTTTCACTAGAGCAGCAATTGTTTTGCCATTTCATGAAGTATCCCTTCTTGCCCTTGCCCTTCTTGAAACTAGTGGTTTTACTAACCATCAACAATTGATGCTCCTACTTGATTTCTACTTTTGTGGTGTCAAACATCACGAATATCTCAAGGATCATCATATCTATCCCTGTTATGTTATAGTTCATCACGAAGCTCTAGTAGCTTGGTGGCAATGTCTTTGGAGAAACATCACTATCTCATCTGGAAGATTAACTCCCACTCGATTCAAGTGATTGTTGTACCCAGACAATCTGAGTACAAGCTCAACAGTTGAGCTTTTCTCCCTTAGTTTGCAGGTTAAGAAACTTGTCAGAGGTCTCATACCTCTTGACGTGGGCACGAGCCTGAATCCCAATTTCAGCTCTTGGAACATCTCATATGTTCTGCGACATTTCAAAAATGTCTTCGGTGCCTCAATTCTAAACCATTTAACATTACCCGCTGAACTATCACGTAGTCATCAAAACGTGTATGTCAGATGTGCGCAACATCCACAAACGACATTCGAGGTTCAGCACACCGAGCGGTGCATTAAGGACATAAGCCTTCTACGCAGAAATGAGGACGATCCTCAGTTTATAGACCTAGTCCGCATAATTGCTACTATCAACTTTCAACTAAATTTTCTCGAGGAACATATCTAAAACAGTAGAACTAAAGCACGAGCTATGACATAATTTGCAAAAAACCTTTTGACTATGTTCAGGATAATTAAGTTCATATTATGAACTCCCACTCAGATAGACATCCCTCTAGTCATCTAAGTGACACATGATCCGAGTCAACTAGGCCGTGTCCGATCATCACGTGGGACGGACAAGTCATCATCGGTGAACATCTTCATGTTGATAGTATCCACTATATGACTCATGTTCGACCTTTCGGTCTCTTGTGTTCCGAGGCCATGTCTGTACATGCTAGGCTCGTCAAGTTAACCTAAGTGTTTCGCGTGTGTAAATCTGGCTTACACCCGTTGTATGTGAACGTTAGAATCTATCACACCGGATCATCACGTGGTGCTTCGAAACAACGAACTTTCGCAACGGTGCACAGTTAGGGGGAACACTTTCTTGAAATTATTATGAGGGATCATCTTATTTACTACCATCGTTCTAAGAAAATAAGATGCATAAACATGATAAACATCACATGCAATCAAATAGTGACATGATATGGCCAATACCATTTTGCTCCTTTTGATCTCCATCTTCGGGGCTCCATGATCATCATCATCATCGGCATGACACCATGATCTCCATCATCATGATCTCCATCATCGTGTCTCCATGAAGTTGTCTCGCCAACTATTACTCTACTACTATGGCTAACGGTTTAGCAATGAAGTAAAGTAATTACATGGCGTTATTCAGTGACAGGCAGGTCATACAATAAATAAAGACAACTCCTATGGCTCCTGCCGGTTGTCATACTCATCGACATGCAAGTCATGATTCCTATTACAAGAACATGATCAATCTCATACATCACATATCATTCATCACATTCTTTTTGGCCATATCACATCACATAGCATACCCTACAAAAACAAGTTAGACGTCCTCTAATTATTGTTTGCATGTTTTACGTGGCTGGTATGGGTTTCTAGCAAGAACGTTTCTTACCTATGCAAAAGCCACAACGTGATATGCCAATTGCTATTTACCCTTCATAAGGACCCTTTTTATCGAATCCAATCTGACTAAAGTGGGAGAGACTGGCACCCGCTAGCCACCTTATGCAACAAGTGCATGTCAGTCGGTGGAACCTGTCTCACGTAAGAGTACGTGTAAGATCGGTCCAGGCCGCTTCATCCCACAATGCTGCCGAATCAAGATAAGACTAGTAACGGTAAGAAAATTGAACAAATCATCGCCCACAACTACTTTGTGTTCTACTCGTGCATAGAATCTACGCAATAGACCTAGCTCATGATGCCACTGATGGGGAACGTAGCAGAAATTCAAAATTTTCCTACGAGTTACCAAGATCTATCTATGGAGAGACTAGCAACGAGAGAGAGGACTGCATCTACATACCCTTGTAGATCGCGAGCGGAAGCGTTCAAGAGAACGGGGTTGAGGGAGTCGTACTCGTCGTGATTCAAATCGCCGGAGATCCTAGTGCCGAACGGACGACACCTCCGCGTTCAACACATGTGCAGCCCGGTGACGTCTCCCACGCCTTGATCCAGCAAGGAGAGAGGGAGAGGTTGGGTAAGACTCCATCCAGCAGCAGCACAACGGTTGGTGGTGGCGGAGGAGCGTGGCACTCCAGCAGGGCTTCACCAAGCACCGCAAGAGACGAGGAGGGAGAGAGGTAGGGCTGCGTCAAGGAGAGGAAAAACTCATGTGTTTGCAGCCCCCAATACCTCAAGTATATATAGGGGAAGTGGAGGGGATGCGCCCCCATCTAGGGTTCCCTCCCTAGGGGTGGCGGCAGCCCCAAAACCCATCTAGGGTGCGGCCAAGGGGGGAGAGGGGGAAACTTGCCCCCAAAGCAAGGTGGAGGCGCCCCCTCCCCAAACCCTAGGCGCCTTGGGCCCTGGTGGGGGGCGCACCAGCCCACCTGGGGCTGGTCCCCTCCCACACTTGGCCCATGAATCCCTCTGGGGCCGGTGGCCCCACTTGGTGGACCCCCGGGACCCTCCCGGTGGTCCCGGTACATTACCGATAGCACCCGAAACTTTTCCGATGACCAAAACAGGACTTCTGATATATAAATCTTTACCTCCGGACCATTCTGGAACTCCTCGTGACGTCCGGGATCTCATCCGGGACTCCGAAAAACATTCGGTAACCACGTATATCTATTCCCTATAACCCTAGCATCATCGAACCTTAAGTGTGTAGACCCTACAGGTTCGGGAACCATGCAGACATGACCGAGACGTTCTCCGGTCAATAACCAACAGCGGGATCTGGATACCCATATTGGCTCCCACATGTTCCACGATGATCTCATCGGGTGAACCACGATGTCAAGGATTCAATCAATCCCGTATACAATTCCCTTTGTCTACCGGTATAGTACTTGCCCGAGATTCGATCGTCGGTATCCCGATACCTTGTTCAATCTCGTTACCGACAAGTCTCTTTACTTGTTCCGTAACACATCATCCCGCGATCAACTCCTTGATCACATTGTGCACATTATGATGATGTCCTACCGAGTGGGCCCAGAGATACCTCTCCGTCACACGGAGTGACAAATCCCAGTCTCGATTCGTGCCAACCCAACAGACACTTTCAGAGATACCCGTAGTGCACCTTTATAGCCACCCAGTTACGTTGTGACGTTTGGCACACCCAAAGCATTCCTACGGTGTCCGAGAGTTGCACAATCTCATGGTCTAAGGAAAAGATACTTGACAATGAGAAAAGATTTAGCATACGAACTACATGATCTTGTGCTAGGCTTAAGATTGGGTCTTGTCCATCACATCATTCTCCTAATGATGTGATCCCGTTATCAATGACATCCAATGTCCATGGTCAGGAAACCATGACCATCTGTTGATCAACGAGATATTCAACTAGAGGCTCACTAGGGACATGTTGTGGTCTATGTATTCACACATGTATTGTGGTTTCCGGTCAATACAATTATAGCATGAATAATAGACATTTATCATGAACAAGGAAATACAATAATAACCATTTTATTATTGCCTCTAGGGCATATTTCCAACAAATTGATGAACTAGATTGGTATGAGTTGTATGTTTCACTTTGATGCTGTCCTATGGTGCCCTTCATGTCGCGCAAGCGTGAGGGATTCCCGTTGTCTGGTGTTGCAATACGTTCATGATTCGCTTATAGTGGGTTCGTGAGTGACTGAGACACAAACCCGAGTAAGAGGGGTTGTTGCGTATGGGAATAAAGAGGACTTGATGCTTTAATGCTTTGGTTGGGTTTTACCTTAATGATCTTTAGTATTTGCGGAAGCTTGCTAGAGTTCCAGTCATAAGTGCATATGATCCAAGTAGATAAAGTATGTTAGCTTTTGCCTCTCCCTCATATGAAATTGCAATAGTGATTATCGGTCTTGTTAACAATTGCCTAGGACAATTCCGCACATTGATCCACCATTATTCCACACTCTCTATTTATATTATTTAGTAGTATATTCTAAATCTATGATAACAGCACCTACTTTTATATTTTAGCTCTCCGATATCATACAAAGTTATCCTCTTCATACCCACAACACAGTTTTATTTCTTGTTTCTAGTTGGAAGCAAACGTTCGGTGCACGTAGAGTCATACCAGTGGCAGATAGGGATTGAGAGAATATTGATCTTACCTTTAGCTCCTTGTGGGTTCGACACTCCATACTTATCACTTCCACCTTTGGGAATTGCTACAATGATTCCCTACACTTGGGGATTATCAGACGCCGAAGGCCGCCCTCGAGCCGTGGAGCGGCGAGGCGATCCGCCTCCTCCTCAGCCCCGCGGGGAAAGGCATCCCACCCCACCGCCTGTCACGCACCCGACACTCGGCGACCGCCTTGGCCGCCGAGAAGGAGTTGGAGAAAGTGACGCCCGCCACTGGATCGACCGCCTCAATCGCTCCCTGGAGCTAGAAGAAGAATATACGTTGGGTCCGCCCTGTTTTGGCCCCCCGAATCCGAGATGAGCCCTTCCCTCCAGGGTTCACGCTCCCAGGAGATACGCCCAAATACACCGGCTCCGTGAAGCCGGAAGACTGGCTGGTCGACTACTCCACGGCCGTCAGCATAGCGAACGGCAACAAGCGTGTTGCTGTGAAGTACGTCCCGCTCATGCTCCAGGGCATAGCCCAGACGTGGCTTAACAGCCTGAAGCCCCGCAGCATCAACGGCTGGGTTGATTTCACCGAGGCCTTTGTCCGCAACTTCACGAGAACATACAAGCGGCCTCCCAAGCCTCGACAACTCTCCTTGTTCGTCCAAAGGCCCAGCATATCGACTCGCAACTACCTCACGCGCTGGGCCGAGCTGTGCAACTCCTGCGAGGGCGTGCACGAGGTGCAGGCCATCGAGTATTTCACTGCTCGGTGCCGAGTGGGCACCCTCCTCAAGCACCGGCTCCTCTGCGACGAGCTGACGACCCTCAACGAGCTGTTAATCATCGTCGACAAATACGCAACTACCGACTCCTCCATGAAGGCAGAGATCCAAGTCGATGCATCCGGCAAGATAGCCCCTCCGACTTCTCGAGCCCCGGCAGGAGACTCCAGTCGGAGACATCAGCAGAGCGAAAACAAGTGCAAGGCTGTACATCCGGATTTCGCAAGCCGGCAGGTGGCAGCAGTCGAAGACCAGCAGCCGGTGGGGCAGCCTCCGCCTAAGCGTCAGAAGGGCGGCAAGCCCAATTGGTTACCCGCCTTCTCATATGAACAAACTCTTGATGCGCCTTGCAAGTTCCATAGCGGCACGAAGCCGTCCAACCACACCACCCAGAAGTGCCATTGGCTCACCCGAATTGCCAAAGGAGATGGACACCTGCCTCCGCCGCCTGCCGATTCACCGCCTCCTCCGCCCCAGCATCCGGCGGTCCGGCCAGTCGGAGCAATACAAGATGAGTATCCGAAAGAGCAGGGAGTCTATGTCGTGTTCACCAGTGTGGCTGACGACAGACGCAGTAGATGGCAGCAGCAGCAAGAGGTGCAAGCAGTAGCAACTGGAGCCGCCGAGTTTATGCACTGGTTAGAGAAGCCCATCAGCTGGAGCAGGGCCGACCACCTAGAAGTGATGCCTTCTCTCGGTTCTTATGCCCTGGTCCTGGATGCCACCCTTGCAACAGAGCGGCGAGCAACTCATTTCTCTAGAGTTGTGATAGATGGTGGCAGCAGTATCAACATCCTGTACCGTGACACGATGGAGAAATTGGGAATCAAGCAGAAGCAGCTTCAGCCCAGTCGGACTGTATTTCATGGCATAGTTCCTGGCCTTCCCTGCTCACCAATCGGCAAGACTCAGATCGATGTCCTCTTCGGGGACAAAAATCATTTCCGCCGAGAGGCAATCTGGTTTGAAGTGGTGGACCTTGAGAGCCCGTACCATGCGCTGCTTGGCCGGCCTGCCCTGGCCAAGTTCATGGCGGTCCCCCACTACGCTTACCTCAAGATGAAGATGCCGACTACCAAGGGAATCCTAACCGTAGCCGGAGACTACAGGAAATCATCCGCTTGCGCGGCAGATAGCAGCCGACTGGCCGAGTCCCTTATGATTGCAGCTGAGAAACGACTCCTGGAAAGGGTTGTGGCGTTGGCAGGCAAGCAGCCGGAAATGTCACCACCACCCAAGGAGTCGGAAGTTGAAGGATCGTTCAAGCCGGTGAAAGAAACCAAGAAAATAGCCTTGGACCCAGAGCACCCAGAGAAGCATGCCCTCATCGGAACAAACCTTGACAGTAAATAGGAAGGCGAGCTCGTTGATTTCCTCCGTGAGAATCGTGACATCTTCACATGGTCCCCCAAGGACATGCCGGGTGTCCCGACAGATTTTGCCGAGCACATGCTACACCTCCGACCTGAGGTCAAGCCGGTCAGGCAGCCCTTGTGTCGCCTACAGGAAGAAAAGAGAAGAGTTGTTGGAGAAGAAATAGCCCGGCTTCTAGCAGCCGGCTTCATCATGGAGGTGTTCTTCCTAGAACGTTTGTCCAACCCGGTTCTTGTGCTGAAGAAGAACAAGCAGTGGAGCATGTGCATTGATTATACCAGCCTCAACAAAGCTTGCCCCAAAGACCCCTTTGCCTTGCCAAGGATCGACCAAGTGATAGACTCCACAGCCGGATGCGAGCTACTGAGTTTTTTGGATGCCTACTCAGGCTACCATCAGATCAAGCTGAACCCGGCCTACAGGCTGAAGACCACCTTCATCACACCATTCGGAGCCTTCTTCTACCTGACGATGACGTTCGGCTTGAGGAATGCCGACGCCACGTTTCAGCATTGCATGCAGAAGTGCCTCCTCAAGCAACTCGGCAGAAACGCCCACGTTTACGTGGATGATGTGGTGGTGAAGATGGAAAAGCATGGCACACTGCTAGAAGACCTCAAAGAGACATTCGAGAACCTGCGTCAATTTCAAATCAACATCAACCCGGAGAAAAATGCATCTTTGGAGTACCAGTCGGCCAACTTCTTGGCTTCCTGGTCTCAGAGTGCGGCATAGAGTGCAACCCTATGAAGATCAAGGCAATTGAGAGTATGGAAGTTCCCACCGGACTGCTGGACGTACAAAAATTCACTGGCTACCTGGCGTCCATCAGTCGCTTCCTCAGCCGGCTGGGTGAGAAGGCTCTCCCATTGTACCAGCTCATGAAGAAACCCACTTTTTTCGACTAGAACGACAAGGCGGACAAAGCCTTCCGACAGCTCAAGAAAATGTTAACCACCCCGCTTGACCTGGCGGCTCCGACTGATAAAGAGCCCATGCTCCTCTACATCGCCGCCACCAATCCGGTGGTCAACACAGTCATAGTTGTGGAACACAAGGAGGAAGGCAAGGCACTGGCGGTCTAGAGGCCGGTGTATTATTTGAGTGAAGTACTGTCTGCCTCCAAGCAAAACTACCCCCACTATCAAAAGATGTGCTATGGCATACATTTCGCTGCCAAGAAGCTAAAGCCTTACTTTCAAGAGCATCCAATTATTGTTGTCTGCACAACTCCACTTGCTGAGATCATTGGAAGCCGAGATGCCTCTGGCCGAGTGGCCAAGTGGGCCATAGATCAGGCCCCCTACACCATCCACTACCAGCCTCGCACCGCCATCAAGTCACAAGCGCTGGCCGACTTCCTCGTAGACTAGGCCGAGACCCAGTACCTGCTGCCAGCGCCAGACTCCCCTCATTGGCAGATGCACTTTGATGGATCAAAAATGCGCACCGGCCTGGGAGCCGGCGTTGTCCTCACCTCTCCCAAAGGCGACAAGCTCAAATACGTGTTGCAGATCCACTTTGCTGCCTCCAACAATGTAGCCGAATATGAAGCACTCATACATGGGCTCCGGCTTGCCAAGGAACTCGGCATTCGTCGGATCCTGTGTTATGGTGATTCCGACTTGGTGGTCCAGCAGTCATCTGGCGACTGGGACGCCAAGGATGCAAATATGGCGAGCTACCGCTTCTTCGTACAACAACTCAGTGGATATTTTGAAGGGTGCGAGTTCCTCCTTGTGCCAAGAAACAATAACGAGCAAGCAGATGCCCTGGCACGGATTGGCTCCACCCAACAAGCAATACCAGCCGGCGTCGCCCTGCGCCGCCTTCTCAAACCGTCTATTAGGCCATCACTAGAATCAGATTCCATCTTCATGCCGGACCCTCCCGAAGAAGTCGGATCCGACTTGAGGGTCCCAGAAGCCGGCACGGGGACTTTGGCAGGCGGCCCGGGGACTGTAGCAGCCACACCCAGCCTGGGGACTCCAGAGCCCGGCCTCGGGACTGCAGCAGTCGGCTCGGGGACTTCTCCAGTTTAGCAGGCGGAAGCAGCAACCAACCCACCGCCTCCCGGCCCAACCGCCCTTATACAAGTTGCAGTCATAGCAGTCGAAGAAATAGCAGCAACATCCTGGGCCCAACCAATTCTCAAATTTCTGGTGAACAAAGAGCTGCCGACTGACGAGATCTCGGCCCAACAAGTGCAACGGTGGGCAGCAGCTTACACCATCGTCAACAGAGAGCTGGTGCGGCAAAGTGTCACTAGCGTTTATCAGCGCTGCATGGAGCCAGAGAAAGGCCAAGCAATTCTCAAGGATATCCACCAAGGCGAATGCGGTCACCATGCGGCTTCAAGATCACTCGTTGCCAAGGCTTTCCGCCATGGTTTCTTCTGGCCGACTGCTCTAGAAGAAGCCAAAGAATTGGTCCAGAAGTGTCAAGGGAGCCAGAAGTTCCGCTCCAAGCCACATCTGCCGGCTTCTGCGCTCAAGACTATTCTTATCGCCTGGCCCTTTGCCGTTTGGGGCCTGGACATGGTGGGACCATTCAAGACGGCTCGTGGTGGCATGACTCATTTACTTGTCGCTATGGACAAGTTCACCAAGTGGATAGAAGCAAAACCAATCAAGAAGTTGAATGGGCCGACTGCCGTGACCTTCATCGCCGACATCACCACACGGTACAACATACCACAAAGCATCATCACCGACAACGGCACAAACTTCACCAAGGGAGCCTTGGCCCGTTTCTGCGTGACACGGGGCATCCGACTAGACTTAGCGTCCGTTGCCCATCCGTAGTCAAACGACCAAGTGGAGCGAGCAAACGGCCTAATTTTGTCCGGCATCAAGCCCCGACTGGTTGAGCCTCTAGAGCGTTTGGCCGGTTGCTGGCTCGAGGAGCTATCGGCCGTCCTCTGGAGCTTGCGTACAACTCCGAACAAGTCAACCGGCTTCACGCCATTCTTCCTCGTCTATGGTGCCGAAGCCGTCATCCTCACGGACATAGAATTCGACTCCCCTCGAGTCACCATGTACACCGAGGAGGAAGCCAAAGAAGCACGAGAGGACAGTGTCGACTTGCTGGAAGAAGGCCGGCTGTTGGCACTCAGCCGGTCTGCCATCTACCAGCAGAGTCTTTGCCGATACTACAATCGCAAGGTCAAGCCAAGATCATTCCAAGAAGGAGACTTTGTGCTCCGGCTGATCCAGCGAACAGCTGGCCAGCACAAGCTCTCGTCACCTTGGGAAGGCCCGTTCATCATCAGCAAAGTGCTGGGCAACGATTCCTACTATCTGATCGACGCTTAGAAGCCCAGAGCACGCAAAAGAGACGACTCAGGCAAGGAGACGGAGAGGCCATGGAATGCTAACCTCCTCCAAATATTTTACAGTTAAAAGCAGTATGTATCACGCTACCTTTTGTATTAAGTACGAAGACTCTGGGTCCCTCGAGAAGAACTCGGGGACTACCCTCTTTTATCTATAAGATAAGAATTGTGCCCACAAATGTGTTATTTAATTATTCCGCCTGGCACCGGGCCCAACTAGTCGGCCCGGGGGCTCGCCGCCTTCTACTGTGTGCCGCTTCCTGCAGTCGGACAAGTAGTATGTCGACACCAACAAACTTCTCCTGTCAGCAGCCGCAGCTCGCAGAGCGACTAAACAACCGACATGACTTGCAAGAAAGGTGCCCATACAAAAAAACGGCTAAGGAAAAAAAGGCGCACATAGCTGAAGCCGGCACCCCACCTACTCGACCGGCTGCTGAGCAGTCGGCCGGCTGGCTCCTACTTTTCTTGACAATGCTCTAGCCGGCTAAGTACTTACCCTCCCAAAAGTAGCTAAGCACTTGGCCAAGCTGCAGTCCGCAAAGTGGCTGTTCGACTATCCAAGGGATAGCTAAGGGAGGGCGGCAAGGAAAGAAGGCAAAGGGCAGAAAGCAAGAAAAGCTTGAAGTCGGCACTTAAAGCATATTTACATAGCAAAAGGCCCCTGGGCCAGCATTCAACAAAGTTTGAAATACACCCCACGGGTGGAATTGCGCAAATTTAACAAGTTTTGTCCAGAACGATTAAAATAGAAAGTAAATGTGATGGACTAAGGAGCGGCAGAGGGCTCCGGCGGGGCGGTCGAGTCGGCAGCTCCGGCGGGGGCAGCAGATGGCTGGACGGCAGAGTTGTCGGTGCCGGCTGGTGGAGCGGACGGCTAGTTGGTCTCCGCCTGGTCGCCTTCGGCAGCGGTCGGTGCACCCGAGCATGGATCGTTGGTCGAGGCATGGTCAGGCTGAGGCTGGCCGTCCCCTCCGACCTCCGGCGCGTCCTCTTCGCTATCCTCGTCCTCCGTTTCCTCCCCTTCATCGCTGGATTCAATCACCTCGGCAGAGTCCTCGCCGTCTTCAGGGTTTAGCCCAAAGAACTCCAACGGTACCTCGGCGCCATCTTCAGCCAGCTCGGGGATGAAGGCACTGGTGTCGGTGTACTCGGCGATCGCCGCCGCCCGCTTGACAAGCTCGCCCTCAACCGCCACCAGCTCCTCCAGCGCCTCCTACCGGAGCGTGGTCAGCTGGGCTAGATCTAGCCCAGGGTACCACGCCCTGACGAACTCCAGAGCTCGGCGCGCTCCGGCCCGAGCTGCAGAGCCCTTCCAGGCCTCTAGGCGACCGACCGCCACCTCCAGCCAATCGGCAGTCCGACTGGGTGTGCACGGAGCTGGCACGCTTGGCCAGAGGGCGGAGATTGCCTGAGCTCCAACACGCTGAAGTCGGCGCAGCATCTGGTGGGCCGGCCAAAGGCGGGGCTGGATGCTGAGAAGCTGCTCGTTAAGATTCCGTGGGGTGTTGGCGGCAATCTGCGCGCCCTCCGCTCCTCGCAAGAAGCCTCGATAGCCTGGTTGGCGGTAACAGAGTGGCCCGGGAAGAAGTCTTCTTGGGCGAAAGAACAAAGAAGACAGAAGTTAAAACAGATGGTCGGCCCAAGCGGAGGTCGGCAGCTCAAAGAAAGAAAAGAAACGAGGCGTACCGTCAACCATGTCCTCAATACTGCCAAAGCCGGCAGTCAGTTGAGGCTCCTTGTCGGCCCAGATGGAGCGCTCGATCTCTAATTCAGCAAGGAGGTCGGTCTCCTTTGTCTTCGCCTCCCGCTGAGACGTTTGAAGGCGCTCTGTCTGCTCCGCCAGTTGCGTGACCAGTCGGTCCTGCTCCTCGGCCAGCTTGATGCACTCTGTCTCCTTGACGCGCAACGCGGTGTTGGCCTCGCCTAGCTGCTGCTCCAAGGTGGCATTGGCCTCTGCCAAGAGAGAAGAAAGGAAAAATATGTCAAAAATTGGACAAGGAAGGAATGCGGTCGCTGGGGAGATCCAGCCCGACTGCTCAGCAATCGGCCCGGATCTCGGGGACTACAGCCCGCGGGTGCGCCAGCGCGCCCCTGCAAAAGACAGAAGCTACCAGCAATCAAATAAAGAAATACATTCACCAGGGAGATTCGGCCCGACTGCTCAGCAGTTGGCCCGAACCTCAGGGACTACAGCCCGCGGGTGCGCCAGCACGCTCCCGCAGGAAAGGAAAACCAAACTTACTATGGCTCTCCAACAAGTGGGCGGTATGCCTCTCCAGCTCCCGGACTCCGGAGTTGAAGGTGGCCGCACGAAGATTGTGGTAATCCTGTGACAACAGATGCCAGAAGGAGTTAGCATGTGGCGCCTACAAAGTTAAGATTTCGGACCGCCTGCTCAGCAGCCGGCCCGGAACCTAGGGACTACACCCAGTGGGTGCGCCAGCGCGCCCCCACCAAGAAATAAGAAGAACAAAATGAAGAGAGCAGAAGCATACCCAGATGGCCGCACGCGAGCTCAGGAACGCCTCATTGCACCACTTGAGGTCTTCAGCTTCGGCCCGGAGCTTGGCCTGAACGTCGAGGGCCGCCTGGTTCAACGCCCCTGTTCCACCAACACGCATCCAGCCGGAGGGCGCGGCATTGGTCACTTCGGTGTTGGGAGCGGACGAGCTCGCGTCACCGGCCTCCAGTGTTCGCGGTACTGAGGCTGCCCTGGCAAGACGGTGGCGCAAGGGCGTATGGGCCTCAGGAGTTGGGCCCGTCGCCACCTCGTTCCCGGCTGGTGGCGTTGGCGGGGTGTCCCACTGCTCGTCCCTCGCTTTGGCGGTCGGTGGCGGCGGAGGCACGATAACATCCGTCATGATGACGTTGTCGCCTTCCCACTCCATGACCGGGTGCTCGGCGCCGACTTCCCTGGTCGACGTCACAAATTCTGGTGGAGGTGGTGCGGAGCTCAAGGGAGTGACGACCAGCGGCTCCTATCGGCGCCTGGCCTCCGCCAGCCGCAGCTTCCGCCTCCGCCAACTTGAGCAGCGCAGACGCTGCCGCCTTGTCAGCCTCCGCCTTCTTCAGGTGGGCGGCTTCCCGCTCCTTGTGCACCTCCCGTGCATTTCGTTCCTGCACCTCCCGAAGGTCGGTGGCTGGATCAATTCGCCGGGTGGTGGCGGAGGTCTCCGCCGACCTGATGACAGAAGCAGCGACCAACTTGTCGAGGGTGAGCGGGGCTCTGAGACAGGAAATGAAGCAAAGGGGTCTCTGGCCGAATCACTAAGAAAGAACCTAAAGGAATGGACAGAAAAAGGCACTTACGCCGACACCATGGGTGGCGCCTTTGGCAGCTTCTGGAACTTGGCCGCCTTCGCTGCGGCCTCCTTCCGCCTGGTTGCGGCGGTCAGATTCTTGGGCTTCTTCGGGTTGCTGCCGAACGGGACGGCGCCCTGCTTCCGCTTGCGCTTGCCGCCTCGAGCGGCCGGCCCGGTGGAGGGGCCCGCGCCGGCGTTGGCGGCACCCCGCGCAGGACGCGGCTCGTCCTCATCATCATCGTCGTCGGGCTCCTTCACTCCCCCGTCGCCCCTACTTATAACCCCCGAGCGGCGAAGCCGAGGGGACGGGACGTGGGGATCGTGGGATTAATTGCGCCCACGACCCCACTGTCGGTGTCAAAACCGGTGGATCTCGGGTAGGGGGTCCCGATCTATGCGTCTTAGGCTGATGGTAACAGGAAGCAAGGGACACAATGCTTACCCAGGTTCGGGCCCTCTGGATGGAGGTAAAACCCTACTTCCTGCTTGATTAATATTGAAGATATGAGTAGTACAAGAGTAGATCTACCACGAGATCGTAGAGGCTAAACCCTAAGAGCTAGCCTATGATGGTATGATTGTAATTGTGATCAGCCTTCTAAGGACCATGCTCTCTGGCTTATATAGACACCGGAGAGCTAGGGTTTACATGGAGTCGGTTACAAGGAAGGAAACATAATATCTGGATCGCCAAGCTTGTCTTCCATGCAAAGGAGGGTCCCATCCGGACACGGGCCAGAGTCTTGTGTCTTGTATCTTCACGCTTCAATAGTACGGACGATGTATATAGTCCGTCTCTCCGGATACCCCCTAATCCAGGACTCCTTCAGTAGCCCCTGAACCAGGCTTCAATGACGATGAGTCCGGCGCGCAGTCTTGTTTTCAGCATTGCAAGGCGGGTTCCCTCTCCGAATACTCCGATGTACCCATCATGACGAATAGTGTCCGGCATCTCATCAATGTTGTACTCCTCGACTTCAGTGCTTCAATAATGACCATTTCCACGTGTCGAGCGAATGCGAGAAGTCGAGGCATTTTTGCATTTGCCACCCTCGGTCCTTTCAGCTAACCGTCTATTTGAAGAGATGGGGATTCCCAGATCCAAACCTCACCCTCCCTCCTCGAGCAAGCATCCAACAGAGCGCCTAGAAAAAACCATTCCAACATGGCCGGTCGTCGCAGCTCTTCTGCTCGCTCTCCCTGCCCCAAGTCGTGGGACTGGGGAGAGTGTTCAGTTTCCCATAGCCGTTTGATAAAGTTACAAACCCAAGGGCTCCTTCTGCCAGCATTCATGGTCCCTGTCCGAGCCGGAGTGGCCACCTATAACGGCGGAGAAAAGGCGTAGAGATTCCCCAATCCGTCTCTAGAGGAGCGGATATGCCTAATTCCGCATCTGTTGAGGGGCATCGGGTTACCTACTCATCCATTCCTTTGTGGGCTTCTAGAGTTCTACGGTCTCCAATTGCACAACTTTACCCCAGCCTCCATACTACATATAGCAGGGTATGTCGCCCTTTGTGAGCTACTTCTAGGCTGCGAGACTCATTTCGGATTGTGGAAGAAGTTGTTCTGCCTTGTCCCCCGCAACCAGGGAGCATCCCTATGTCAAGTGGGCGGGTTCGAAGTATGGCGTATCGCTGAGACCGGATACCTATCCGGTACTCCCAAGAAGGCACCAGATAACTGGGCTTCAGAGTGGTTTTATATTGACGACGCTCCCCTTCCGGATCCAGTCCGAACAGGACTCCCCAAGTTCAGTAACACCCCGTTGAGGGCACGTCTAAGCTGGCGCCCCAGAGGCCCCCAAGAAGAGGATTCCAGGGAAGTACATTTCCTGATGACCAGGATAAAGTTACTGGCCAAATCCGGACTGACGATAGTCGAGGTGATGGCCATATGCATAATGCGGGGAGTGCGACCGCTTCAATATCGGAGCAATCCCATGTGGCACTACAACGGGACAAATGATGCCACCCGCTATGGCTGTAAGGGTCCGGACTCGCCCACCGCTCTGGCAAGGATACTATCCGATCGGTACAAAGGAGAAGAGGAAGACTTCCTCCATATCAAACCGCGGGACGGATTCTCCATGTGCAATCCCCCAAATTGGGTAAGTCATCATTTATTTTCTCGCTTCACTTATTGTGGTGTTCTTTGCTAAAGTTACATGCATCGATATTTCTGAGCAGGAACTGAGGAGGGCCGTGGAAGGAATCTCCAGCCCTTCCCTGCAGCCAGAGGACCCCAAAAGGGCCATGGATCCAGGACTCGAAGAAGACCCATATGCGGCCGTGGAGCTTGTCGACGGGATATTTTATCGGGCGAGCCGTGACGGCGCCCCAGTGGCTAACACCGCTGATTATCCTGGACTGTTACCTTCGTCGCGTGTAAGCCAAGGCGAAGACTCGATCCTCCAAAGAGGATTCTTTCCTGATATCACACCTTATCCCTGACATGTCGTGCTTCTGCAGAAGCGACGTTCGGAGCGCAGGGTCGAGCCCCTAGGGACCCATCAGCCACAGGCGTCCGGATTGGGTAGGCTCAAGAGGAAGGTGATTAGAGCCGACACGCCTCTATAGAGGTAAGAAAACAACCTGTCACATAATTATTGTTTATTTGAAGCATGATAGCGCCCTTTACATCATGGCAGGAAAAGGAGCATCCGGACTATATCCGGGGATCCCGCCAACCACGCCTCCACCAGTCGGGCTCCAGGACCAACTTCGAGAGAGGAGGCGGACAAAGGGCCGACGCCGCATAGTCCTCCGACAGAGGACGTAGATATGCTCTCTTCCACAAATTCGGAAGCAGAGAGCGCCATGAATCACCGGTGTCGACGGGCCATGCTTCGCCACAACATCTTTTTGGAAGAGGCATTTAATGCTTTCAATTCGGGAGACGTATACATCCGAGCTGCTCAAAGTGGACTCGCCCGGGCGACAGTCTAGTATACCAAAGATATACTGGTAAGAAAGTTTGATGAGCATGAATAGTAGTAGCCCCTGAGACTTGAAACGGTTGAAACAACAATTTTAAGTATCAATTTATGCGCAGGTTCTTGTAGATAAGAGTGAGCAATTGTCTCGGGAACTAGAGGAGTGCAAGACCCAACTAAGGGCCACAGTTGCCAAGCTAGAGGAATCCCAGAAGGCCTCATATGGTAACATTTATCTCAATTATATGAAAATGCACCAGTTAGCCACTGGCTAGTATGACAGATTTAATAGAAGGTTCTGTAGACAACCCCAGAGTAAATCTGGAGGGCGGGAGGGATGACGAGTCGCATCTCCAAAGGCAATTAAAGGCTGGCGAGCGCATTGAGAAGAATGCTCTCCAAGATGCCAATGTTCGGCTGGACGTGGAATTGAAAGACGTCCGTTCACAGCTGGCAGACTCCGTAAAAGAGAACAAAAGGCTTCGCCGCGGCATTTATGGTAAGTGCCTAGACGAACTGTAGCATAGTTCGGCGAGGAAGTATATTGAAGAAGTTGTGTTTGTAGGAATGCTAACGGGTCGCCCTGAGGAGGAGATGCCCACATCTGCAGGTGATTTACTGCAGGACCTCTCACAACTGCACGAGCGAGCTCGGTAGGTGATGCAGGGCATTGCGCAGTCTCTATGGCCATCAAGCTCCCAGCCAAATGGCATGGGGGGGCTTGTGGACATGCTTCAAGGAGCACGGCGGCGCTTCCGTTTGTGGAAGATATCAGCCTGCCGGCAAGGTGCAAGAGAAGCATGGGCTATGGTGACGACGCGCTATACCAAGCTGGACCCGAACCATATGGCCGAAGTTGGACCGGCCGGGCTAGATGGGCAAGAAATTCCCGTGAGTCTGGTATATGACCAGGTGGCGTTAGCCGCAAAGTATTCTCAATAGGATTGTAAGCTAGATAGCTTGTTAGATGGTATAGAGGATGAATATAGTCAGTCCAAATGACTGTGTAATTCGATGGACATAAGTAGCCCCTAGCCAGATTAAAATCATTTGTCATGGCGGACCTTTTCGCTTCTGCCCCCGGATCTTAAAGTCCGGGGTGTGTCCGAATACCTGCTCGGTTATACAAAACCGGAGTATGCGTGGAGACCAGGCGTAGGGGTCATAAGTGCTTGAACAGACAAGTACCCAACTAGATATGTTATATTACATGGATAGTAAGAAACATCTTCCAGGGAGAATAGTTCCGTTAAGGGTTCCTTTCCCTGGGTAAGCATGTGTCAAGGCACATGTCCAGACTGCAAACCAAAGTGCAGGATACAAAACTTCTGGGGATTAATGTTATAATAAACGAAGACATCTTTTGTTCACCGACCGAATATTCTCTTAAGGAAACTAGCTTTCGGCTTCACCCAGTGTGAGGTACACATCCGGATCAACCGGCAGTAACAATCGCAGAGGTGCTCCCCTTATGCCCTAGCCGAATTAACGGGAACGTAGGGCATAAACACAGGAGCTAGGCAACCTAGCTTGGCCACGTCTTAAGTCATATCGATGCATATAATGGCGAATAAAAGGCACACATTCAAAATACATGTATGATGGGAAAAAAGCCCTTTAGAGTAAGTTATGTTTAGCTTCCGTATAGGAAGCCCCCAGGTATTGATTGCCCACATAGTGCGGCCGGAATAATCTGGGAATCCGTACTGTATTAAATACTTTGTGTGAAGAGAAAAAGAGCAAGAAAGGAAAAGGGAGGGAGCATAATTGAAAAAGGAGGGTTAAGGAGACGAACACTGAGTTCGGCGCTAGGCGTAGAATCTCTGGATTTTGGCTGCGTTCCATGGGTTCGGCTCGAGTCTGTTATCAGACGCATTACGTAAGCGGTACGCTCCTCCAGTGAGAACTTTGTCGATGATGAAGGGGCCTTCCCACTTGGATTTGAGCTTGTCCTTCTTCTTCTGTGGTAAGCATAGAATGTGTTCGCCAATATTATAAGTTTTGGCCCGCACTTCTCTGCTTTGGTATCGTCGACCCTGTTTCTGATAGAATGCGGAACGGGCCTTAGAGACATCGCCCTCCTCCTCCAGGGCATCCAAATTATCCTGCCGATCTAACTCGGCTTCCTTCTCTTCGTACATGCGTACGCGTGGCGAATCATGTATTATGTCGCAAGGTAGTACTGCTTCCGCACCGTACACCATAAAAATGGTGTATATCCGGTCGTGCGATTCGGCATGGTCCGCAGCCCCCAGAGTACGGAGTCGAGCTCCTCGACCCAATGAGTATCCGACTCTATCAAGGATCTCACTAGTCTGGGTTTGATGCCGCTCACGATGAGACCGTTTGCCCGTTCGACCTGGCCATTTGTTTGAGGATAGTAGACGGAAGCATACTCGAGCTTAATGCCCATTTTGCCGCACCAAGATTTCACCTCATCTGCCGTGAAGTTTGAGCCATTATCGGTGATGATGTTGTGGGGACACCGTATTGGTGTACGACCCCAGATATAAAGTCTATCACTGGTCCGGATTCAACCGTTTTCACTGGTTTGGCTTCTATCCATTTGGTGAACTTATCTACCATGACCAATAAGTATTTTTTCTTGTGGATCCCCCCTTTAAGGGGTCCAACCATATCCATCCCCCAGACCATGAAGAGCCAAGTTATGGGGATTGTTTGGAGAGCAGTAGGGAGCATATGACTCTGATTGGCAAAGAGCTGGCAACCGACGCAGTGTTGGACAAGGTCTTGTGCGTCTGCTCGGGCCGTCGGCCAATAGAAACATGTACGGAAGACCTTGCTGACTAGTGATCGAGCCACAGCGTGGTGCCCGCCCAGTCCGGCATGGATTTCAGCCAAGAGCTACCGCCCTTCCTCTTCGAAGATGCACCTTTGGAGCACTCCGGTCGCACTTTTCTTATAGAGTTCCCCTTCATGGACTTTGTAAGCTTTAGAACGCCGGACAATGCAGCGTGCTTCATTTTGGTCTTTAGGGAGCTCCTACCTATTTAGGTAGGCCAAGAAAGGCTCAGTCCACGGGGCGATGACAGCCATTATTTCGTGGGCTGACGATGTTATTTCGGTGGTAGAACCTCCGATTGTGTTTGATAGTTCGGAATCTGGGGATGTATTCGGATCCGTGCTGGTATTGCCGGACTCCCCTTCCCATATCACGGATGGCTTGAACAACCTTTCCAGGAATATGTTAGGTGGGACGGGGTCGCGTTTAGCGCCGATACGTGCAAGGACATCTGCCGCTTGATTGTTTTCTCGAACCACATGGTGAAATTTGAGCCCCTCGAACCGAGCTGACATTTTAAGGCGGCATTTCGGTAGGCCGCCATTTTCGGATCCTTGGCATCAAAGTCTCTGTTTATTTGTGATATTGCGAGGTTTGAATCCCCGCGCACCTCTAGGCATTGAATGCCCATAGAGACTGCCATCCGAAGACCGTGCAACAGAGCCTCATATTCGGCTGCATTGTTGGAGTCTGTGTATAATATTTGGAGGACGTATTCGACCGTGTCTCTGGTGGGAGACGTCAGGACTACACCCGCTCCCAGTCCGGCCAGCATTTTAGAGCCTTCGAAGTGCATGATCCAGTTAGAGTATGCGCCGTACTCTTTAGGGAGTTCGACCTCCGTCCATTCGGCGACAAAGTCAGCTAATACTTGCGACTTGATAGCCCGCCGAGGCTTGTATATTATGTCGAACGGAAGGAGCTCAATGGCCCATTTGGTGATCCGGCCCGTGGCATCGCGGTTATTTATTATATCATTTAGTGGTACTTCGGAGGCCACCATAATCGAACACTCCTGAAAGTAGTGTCATAGCTTTCGGGTTGCCATGAAGACCGCGTATGCTATTCTTTGATAGTGTGGGTACCGAGATTTGCATGGGGTGAGGACCATGGATACATAATAAACCGGCTTCTGTAGCGGGAATTTGTATCCTTCAACCTCTCGTTTGACGACGAGTACTTCGCTTACAACTTGATGTGTTGCAGCTATGTACAGCAGCATAGGTTCGCCGATATTTGGCGCTGTTAGGACTGGATTATTGGCCAATAAAGTCTTTATTTCATCGAGTCCGGCCGCGGCTGCATCCGTCCACACAAAGTGTTCGGTGCTCCGAAGAAGGCAGTAAAGAGGCAATGCCTTTTCTCCTAACCTGGAGATAAAGCGGCTCAAAGCAGCCACGCATCCAGCTAGTTTCTGGATGTGTTTGAGGTCTGTTTGTATAGCCAACTGCGACAAAGCTCGGATTTTTGCCGGATTAGCTTCAATTCCTCTATTGGAAACGATGAAGCCTAGTATTTTTCCGGAGGGGACGCCGAAAACGCATTTCTCCGGGTTTAGCTTGATGTCGTATGTTCGTAGGTTGTCGAACGTAAGCCTCAAGTCATCTATTAGGGTTTTGACGTGTCTTGTTTTTATGACTACGTCGTCCACATATGCCTCCACTGTTTTGCTGATTAGCTTTTCCAGGCATGTTTGAATCATGCATTGATAGGTTGCTCCGGCATTCTTAAGCCCGAAAGGCATAGTGTTGAAGCAGAAAGGGCCATATGGCGTTATGAAAGCTGTTGCAGCTTGGTCAGACTCTGCCATCTTTATTTGATAGTATCCAGAGTATGCGTCGAGGAAACACAGCGAGTCGTGTCCAGCTCTGGCATCGATGATTTGATTGATGCGAGGGAGGGGAAAGGGATCCTTGGGGCAAGCCTTGTTAAGGTCTTTGAAGTCGACGCATAGGCACCAGGATTTGTCCTTCTTTGGTACCATTACCAATTTCACCAGCCAATCCGGATGTTTGATATCTCTGATGAATCCGGCCTCAAGTAGCTTGGCTAGCTCCTCCCCATGGCTTGCCGTTGGGCTCCGAAAATCGCCTTAGGGTCTGTTTAACAGGTTTGTATCCCTTCAGTATGTTAAGGCTGTGTTCGGCCATTTCGCGTGGGATGCCCGACATGTCCGATGGGTGCCAGGCGAAGATATCCCAATTCTCGTGTAAGAAGTCGCGTAGTTCGACGTCCATAGCGGGGTTCAACTGTGTCCCGATGGAAGCTTTCTTCGTGGGGTCCGTTGGGTGGACTTGGAATTTGATTATCTCATCTGCGGGTTTAAATGAGGTGGACTTGGGTCGCTTGTCAAGTATCACGTCGTCCCTGCCCAGGGTGGCGCGCAGTGTTGTTAATTCTCCTGACGCTAGGGCTTCGGATAGTGCTTCCAAGGGTAGTGCTGCGATTTTGTTTTCGGCGCGGAGTGCGACGTCCGAATCACTAGCTAGAGTGATGATTCCATTGCATCCGGGCATTTTGAGCTTCATATACCCGTAATGGGGTATGGCTTGAAAGCTTGTAAACGCGTCCCGCCCTAGAAGGGCGTGGTATCCGCTGTTGAAAGGAGCCACTTAGAAGGTGATTTCTTTGGACATGTAGTTCTCTAGGGTGCCGAATACCACATCGAGTGTGATTTTTCCCGCACACCGTGCCTCCCGACTAGGGATAATTCCCCTGAAGGTTGTGCCGCTTTGTTCAATGCGGCTTTTGTCAATTTCCATCTTCTTGAGTGTTTCTTCGTAGATTAGGTATAATCCGCTTCCGCCGTCCATGAGTACTTTAGTGAGCCGAAAGCCGTCCACTATTGTGCTGAGGACCAGAGCGGCCGGCGCCTGGACGGACTGGAACTGGGGTTCGTCACTGGCATTGAAAGTTATAGCAGTGTCATTCCATGGATTTATTTTTGCCACATGGCAGATTTCAGCGGAGCTTCGATGAGCTTGCTTGCGCCTATTGTTCGAGGCGAAGGTCTCAAAGACTGTTAGTACCGTATTGTGTTCCTTGGCGGGATGTGGTTCTGCTTTGTGGCTCTCGAGGAGATCCTCGCCACTCTTGGCTACCTGCCGGAGTATCCAACATGCTCTAAGGCTATGAGTCGGCGTTGCGTCCGGCGTGCTGTGAAGCTTACATGGCCCGTTGAGCCATTCTTCCAATACGGTTCCACGCCCTTGTGCGGGTTTTGGTTTCTTGGAAATTGAGTTGGTCGACTTACGAGAGTTCGGCCGTTTAGTTCGGACAAAGGTTCTGGTGAGGGCCGTACTATCCCAAAATTCTGTTTGGGTCTTCCAGGCACTTTCCATCGCACAGTACTTCTGTACTATGGTTGCCAAGTCCGTAAAGTGCACTATGTCACGGCGACTTATAGCATTAAGGAGTCCTTTGTTCGTGCAGTTTCTGCAGAAAAGAGAGACAACATCCTCCTTGTGGCAGTCCTTGACCTTGTTAAGAGCAAGGAGAAATCTGGCCCAGTAACGGTGTACCGTCTCCTGGGGCTCCTGCCTGATACGGGAGAGACGGTTTAAGTCTGAGCGAGCGTCGTTGGCTGAATCCGGATTCTGATCCGATCTGACGCCCGGGGGCACGAGAAGTTCCGAGCCTGACGGTTCGGGATCTAGAGTATTGCCTAATCCCTTCGGCCCAATGCCTGATGAAGCTATGTACCTAGGGTAGGGTCATGGACCTATCCAAACTACCCTACCCAAGGACATCTCTAGAAGAAATCACCTGTCAATCGACTCAGAAGTGTTCCACTCGACAGACTCGAAGACACTCGACCATGAAGCCAACCACTCGACCATGAAGCCAACCACTCGACGCCCAGGAGATCTAAAGTCACTCTGCGCACAAACGGTTGGTCATTAAGTAGCTTTTATGGTCATCATAGCACTTTATGTGTAGCGTTACCAGTAACGCCAAATCTTAATGTATCTTAAACCCTGCATAACTGAGGGCCGGAGGGGTCTGGCGGACTCTATATAAGCCACCCCCCTCCTCAGTGTAAAGGGTTCGCACCCCTGTAACTCATACGCATATAATCCAGTCGACCGCGTCCGGGCTCCGAGACGTAGGGTTGTTACTTCCTCCGAGAAGGGCCTGAACTCGTAAATCTCTTGCGTATACAACTACTCCATAGCTAGGATCTTGACTCTCCATTAGTACCCCCCTACACTACTGTCGGACTTAGAACCACGACAGTTCGCGCCCACCGTGGGGCAGGTGTCTTAGCGACTTACTGGAGAAGTTGCAATTTTTTCCGATCTCCTTCATCATGGTTTCAGGCGGAGTTTTGGTTGAGGGCCGCGAGATCCGTCTCGGCGCGCTCACGTTCGTCGCCGATGACTCTGCTTGGCTTCAGGAGGCTCCGCTCGACATCGACGCGCTCCCAGTTCACGGAGCGACGCACTTTCATGTGTGCGTCCGCGGCGTCCTCCTGCGGCAGCCGTCGACCCAGTATCAGTCGGTCTTTGTGTCGTCCTTCCCCCATGTTTACCGCCGGCGCAAGTGCTCCGGTCGGTCGAGGCTTCAGCGGTGGGTGAGGCATGCGGTGGCCCGCCAGTCGGCCACCCCTCAAGTCACGGCAATCGAGCCCGACGAATCTCTCTATGGCCTGTTCGATCTGTCGACTGGCTCCGCAGAGACTGCATCCGAGTGCGGCAGATGTAATCCAGCGGCGGAGGTTCTGATGGTCAATGGACCACGCGGTCCTCCCGGTTTTCCCGGCACCGATGTAGGCAACGGCGGAGCCGATCCGTCGCATGCCCATGAGGAGTATCTTCCCGAGCCCCTCACTTCACTACAAAGGGAAGAACTTCGCCGCCGGAACATGGATGCGCTTCATACTCCTATCGTTGGAGAAACTCCCGAGGCTCGTGCCTTAGAGGACGTGCGCTTGGACAACTTGGCTGAGCACGCTCGATTGGAGAACCTTCAGCGAGCACTCGACGATCGTGCGCGGCAACGGTTCCGGATTCTAGTCGACGTCAACTCTTTCCACAACCGACTCAGGTATATCGAACTCCGATTCAGAATTTAGCAGTTGCGGCCCGTATAGCAGAGTCAATTCAGCCTTCCCAGTCAGAGGCTGGCAGAGGCTTGTTGCAGATCAGAGATTTACTCCGGGCAACAGGAGATCAAAATTCAGTTGTATCGCAGTCGCGGAATAGGATTCACAGCAGATCCGTAGCTGCAAATACAGTCCAGTTGGCTTATAGCCCCAGATCGCCCCCGAGGCGCGAGGGGCATGGAGACCGGCATGATCAGTACAAGAACCGTGAGCAGTATGATCACCGAATCGATCGCGATGATCGACGTCAAGTGGCCACCCCTCCCCCGAGAGGTGGATCGTACGCGCCTCGACAACAGGATGATAGACGCCAGCACAGTGTTGGGCGAAGGATTCCAGTCGACCCTAGGGAGCCAGGCTTTGATGCGAGATCCATTATCGTTCAAGGTTTGGTCGACAAGAATAGAGCTCATCGAGAGGGTCACGACAGAGATGTGCCCACCACCAGAATAGTGCACATCTCAGGACCAGAGTGTTTCAGCAGAGCCATCAGGGCCGTGGTGATTCCTCCCAACTTCAGGTTGGCGACTGGAGTCAGTAAGTTCACTGGTGAGTCCAAGCCTGATACTTGGCTAGAACATTACTGAGTGGCTGTTCAGATTGGCGGCGGCAATGATGAGGTGGCCATGAAACATCTGCCTCTTATGTTGGAGGGATCGGCCAGAGCATGGTTGAATCACTTAGCACCCAGCAACATTTACACTTGGGAAGATCTTTCCCGAGTGTTTGTCAGAACGTTTGAAGGTACTTGCAAGCGACCAGCAGGACTGACAGAGCTGCAATCTTGTGTACAGAAGTCGAATGAAACTTTGAGAGATTACTTCCAGAGATGGATCACGTTGCATCACACGGTAGAGAATGTATCTGATCACCAGGCAGTGTGTGCCTTCAAGGAAGGCGTTAAGTACAGAGAGCTAAACCTGAAATTCGGTCGAACCGGAGACATGTCTCTGAGTCGAATGATGGAGATAGCCACCAAGTATGTCAATGGTGACGAAGAGGATCGGCTCCGGAGTGGGAAGCACAAGTCAGTCGCCCACGAAACCGGAGGAGGGAACTCCAGTCGGAAGCAGAAGCGGAAAGCCGAGCCAGCTGCTCCTGGAGAAGCCTTAGCCGTGACTCAAGGAAAGTTTAAAGGGAAACCCAAAGGATCTTGGAACCCTAAGAAGGTGAAAGACAAAGAAGGAAATGACGTGATGGATTTGCCGTGCCACATCCACACGAAGAAAGATGAGGAGGGTAAATTCATTTACCCGAAACATACCACTCGACAGTGTCGGCTCTTGATCCAGCAATTCCAGGGGAAACAGCCCAAAGATAAGGAAAAGGAGTCGGACAAAGTTGAGGACAAGGAGGATAGTGACGACGGATATCCCCAGGTCAATTCCACTCTAGTGATTTTTGCTGACATTGAAAGCAAAAGTCGATTGAAAGTTATCAACCGAGAAGTGAATATGGTTGCTCCAGAGACACCCAATTATCTGAAATGGTCTCAGACTGCCATCACATTCGACCAGTCTGATCACCCGACACACATAGCCACCCCTGGGAGGCAAGCTCTAGTGGTCGACCCAGTCATCGAAGGCACTCGACTGACTAAAGTTTTGATGGATGGTGGCAGTAGTCTGAATATACTGTATGCCGAGACATTGAAAGGGATGGGCATTCCGATGTCCAGACTCAGTACCAGCAACATGAGTTTCTATGGAGTCATTCCTGGAAAGAAGGCTGCGTCACTCAATCAGATTGCTCTTGATGTAGTTTTCGGTGATTCCAAAAATTTCCGCAAAGATAAGTTGACATTTAAAGTTGTGGATTTCCAGAGTGCCTATCACGCTATTTTGGGCAGGCCAGCTTATGCACGTTTTATGGCTCGACCATGTTACATGTATCTCAAATTGAAGATGCCTAGCCCCAAAGGTGTGATCACTGTTACTGGCAATCGGAAGAAGGCGGAAGAGTGCTTTCAGAAAGGCTCAAAGATCGCCGATGCTCAGATGGTAATAGAAGAGTGGCAGGAGCACCAGAAAAATGCGGATCCGAGTGATTTATTGCGGGCTAAGAAGCCCGCTACGGAATCAGCGTTTCAGTCGTCTGGTGAAACTAAACCGATTCACATTCACCCGACCGACCCCAATGCTGCTCCGACTAATATCTCTACAACGCTCGACTCCAAATAGGAAGAAGCGCTCATCTAGTTCCTCCGTGAGAACTGGGACATCTTCGCATGGAAACCTTCTAACATGCCGGGTGTTCCCTGGGGGCTGGCTGAGCACCGTCTACGAGTCAACTCAAAGGTGAAACCTGTTAAAGAACATATTCGGCGGTCCGCCGTCCAGAAAAGAAAGGCCATTGGCAAGGAGGTGGCTCGGATCTTAGCAGCAGAGTTTATTCGAGAGATTTACCACTCCGAGTGGCTCGCCAATGTTGTCATGGTCCCCAAGAAGGACAAGTCACTTTGCATGTGCATTGCTTTAAACATATCAATCGGCCCTGCCCAAAAGATCATTTTCCTCTCCCCCGCATCGACCAAATAGTCGACTCGACTGCGGGATGTGAGCGCCTGTCTTTCTTAGACGCTTATTCCGGTTACCATCGGATCCGTCTGTATGGACCCGATGAGATCAAAATAGCTTTTATCACCCCATTCGTGTGCTTCTGTTATGTCACCATGCCATTCGGCCTCAAGAATGCCGGAGCCACATTCATGAGGATGATTCAGAAGTGTTTGCTCACTCAAATCAGTTGGAATGTGGAAGCATACATGGATGATATTGTGGTTAAGTCAAGGAAAGGTTCCGACCTGCTGACTGATCTTGCAGAGACATTTGCCAACCTCAGGAGGTATGATATCAAGCTTAATCCATCAAAGTGCACATTCGGAGTTCCTGGCGGAAAGTTGCTCGGTTTTCTCGTTTCCGAACAAGGAATCGATGCCAATCCAGAAAAAGTTGGTACTATACTCCGAATGAAACATCCTGTGTGTGTGCACAATGTCCAGAAGCTTACTGGTTGCTTGGCCGCGTTAAGTCGATTCATCTCTCATCTCGGCGAAAAGGCATTGCCTCTTTACCGACTGATGAAGAAGTCAGACAAGTTCGAGTGGACTCCTGAAGCTGACGCAGCGTTTGTAGAGCTGAAAACCCTGCTTTCCACCCAGCCGGTGCTTGCTGCCCCGATCAGCAAAGAGCCTTTGCTGCTTTACATTCCAGCCACAGGACAAGTCATCAGTACAGTACTTACGGTCAAGCGGGAAGAAGAAGGAAAAACCTTTAAAGTTCAGTGCCCAATATACTATATTTCTGAAGTTTTGACCCCATCAAAGCAAAGATACCCTCATTATCAGAAGCTTGTATATGGGATATATATGACCACGAAGAAGGTTGCTCATTACTTCTCTGACCACTCCATTACAGTCGTCAGCGACGCTCCATTGTTAGATATTTTGCACAACAGAGATGCAACCGGTCGAGTGGCAAAATGGGCGATTGAACTCCTTCCCCTAGATATCAGATTTGAGGCAAAGAAAGCCATTAAGTACCAAGCAATAGCAGATTTCATCGCCGAGTGGACCGAACAGCAACTGCCGACTCAAGTTCACTCGGAGCACTGGACCATGTTCTTCGATGGTTCTAAGATGCTGAATGGATCCGGTGCTGGGGTAGTATTGGTTTCCCCCCGAGGAGATAAGCTCAGATATGTGCTCCAGATTCACTTTGATTCCTCCAATAACGAAGCAGAATATGAAGCACTTTTGTATGGGTTGCGCATGGCCATCTCACTCGGTGTTCGTCGCCTCATGGTCTATGGTGACTCTGATTTGGTGGTTAACCAATTGATGAAGGAGTGGGACGTCAGAAGACCAGCCATGACTAGTTACTGCAATGCAGTAAGAAAGCTGGAGAAGAAATTCGAGGGGTTAGAGCTTCATCATATACCCCGACTGAAAAATCAAGCAGCTGATGATTTGGCAAAAATAGGTTCCAAGAGAGAAGCCATTCCCAGTGATCTGTTTTTGGAACACATTCACACGCCGTCAGTTCAAGAGGATCCTTTCACTGAAGAAGCCCCGCAGCCAAAAAGTGTCACGGATCCGACTGAAGTTGAGGTCCCAGCTGTGGTCGACCTGATCATGGAAGTTTTGGTCATCACTCCCGACTGGACAGTGCCATACATAATGTATATCCTAAGGAAAGAGCTCCCAGAGAATGAAGAAGAGGCTCGACAGATTGTCCGTCGATCCAAGGCCTTTAGTGTGATGAAGGGACAGTTGTACAGGGAAAGCGCGACTGGAGCCAATCAGAAATGTATAACGCCAGAAGAAGGTCGGATAATTCTCGATGATATCCACTCAGGGACCTGTGGCCATCATAGGTCCTCTCGGACTATTGTGGCTAAAGCATACCGAGCGGGGTTTTACTGGCCCAGAGCAAATTAAATGGCGAAAGAGATAGTCGACAAGTGTGAAGGATGTCAGTTCTATTCCAATATGTCACACAAGCCCGCCTCAGCCTTGAAGACCATTCCAATCGTCTGGCCCTTCGCTGTTTGGGGATTAGATATGGTTGGACCACTGAGTACTAGCAGGAGCGGCTTCACCCATGTACTGGTGGCCGTCGACAAGTTCACTATGTGGATCGAAGCCAAGCCTATCAAGAATCTTGATGCCGGCACTGCTACCAGCTCCATCAGAGAGTTGATATTCAGATATGGAGTTCCACATAGCATCATCACTGATAATGGGTCAAACTTCGATTCCGACCAATTGAAAGCCTTTTGCGCTTCTCAAGGCACACGAGTCGACTACGCTTTCGTCGCTCACCCCCAGTCGAATGGACAAGCAGAAAGATCTAATGGCCTAATTCTCAAAGGACTGAAACCCCGTTTGATGCGTGATCTCAAACACGCAGTAGGCACGTGGGTCGACGAACTTCCATCAGTTCTTTGGGGATTGAGGACTACCCCTAATCGTTCGACTGGGCGAACTCCGTTCTTTCTGGTCTATGGAGCCGAAGCAGTTCTGCCGAGTGACCTGCTTCACAATGCACCCCGAGTTGAGCTCTACTCTGAAGTTGAAGCAGAACAAGCCCGGCAGGACGCAGTCGACCTTTTAGAAGAAGAAAGAGAGATGGCCATGATCCGATCGACCATCTATCAGCAAGACTTGCGTCGATTCCATGCCAGAAACATGAAGAGTCGGGCCTTCCAAGAAGGAGATTTGGTCCTCCGAGTGGATCAACAGAAGCCACACAAACTTGCCCCTACTTGGGAAGGCCCCTCCATCGTCACCAAAGTTCTCCACAATGGAGCATACCGTCTTTACATTGTCGGCCGCCAGATTGATGAGCCACGAGCTTGGAATGTGGACCTGCTCCGCCCCTTTTACACTTAAGTACTCACTCAGATGAGATGTAATAAAAGTACTCCTGTAGCTTGTTTATCAAAGACAAAAGTGTTATAATTTTCCCATTGATTGTTGTTGCTTTTATTTTTGTGAGAAATCCCCCAGTGGGTGGCTTAGCTGCGAATCCGTTTCGCCTAAGTTTGTAAAAAAAATTCCTACCGAGTGACTAGCAAGCCTCTCACTCGGAGGCTTAGCTGCGAATCCGTTTCGCCTAGGTATTTGAAAATCCTACCAAGTGGCGAGTCCGCCTCCCACTCGGGGGCTTAGCTGCAGTCCAGTACTCGCCTAAGTGTTTGAAATCCTACCGAGTGGAGAGCGAACCTCCCACTCGGGGGCTTAGCTGCGGTCCAGTACTCGCCTAAGTGTTTGAAAATCCCACCGAGTGGAGAGCGAACCTCCCACTCGGGGGCTTAGCTGCAATCCAGTACTCGCCTAAGTGTTTAAAATCCCACCGAGTGGAGAGTGAACCTCCCACTCGGGGGCTTAGTTGCAGTCCAGTACTCGCCTAAGTGTTTGAAAATCCTACCGAGTGGAGAGAGAACCTCCCACTCGGGGGCTTAGCTGCAGTCCAGTACTCGCCTAAGTGTTTGAAAATCCTACCGAGTGGAGAGCGAACCTCCCACTCGGGGGCTTAGCTGCAGTCCAGCACTCGCCTAAGTGTTTGAAAATCCTACCAAGTGGAGAGCGAACCTCCCACTCGGGGGCTTAGCTGCAGTCCAATACTCGCCTAAGTACTTGAAAATCCTACCGAGTGGAGAGCAAACCTCCCACTCGGGGGCTTAGCTGCAATCCAGTACTCGCCTAAGTAATAAAATCCTACCAAGTGGTGAGTCTGCCTCCCACTCGGGGGCTTAGCTGCAGTCCAATACTCGCCTAAGTACTTGAAAATCCTATCGAGTGGAGAGCAAACCTCCCACTAGGGGGCTTAGCTGCAGTCCAGTACTCGCCTAAGTAATAAAATCCTACCGAGTGGTGAGTCTGCCTCCCACTCGGGGGCTTAGCTGCAGTCCAATACTCGCCTAAGTACTTGAAAATCCTACCGAGTGGAGAGCAAACCTCCCACTCGAGGGCTTAGTCGCAGTCCAGTACTCGCCCAAGTATGAAATCCATTCCGATCCGCAAGTACGACGAGCTGCAGGTCGACTGCCACCTTCTCCTTCGGAGCTCCACCACAAATACAATGTGCGCTCTGCAAGGACGACGAGGTGCAGGTCGACTGCTACCTTCTCCTTCGGAACTCCGCCACAAATACAATGTGTGCTCTGCAAGGATGACGAGGTGCAGGTCGACTGATACCTTCTCCTTCGGAACTCTGCCACAAGTACAATGTGCGCTCTGCAAGGACGATGAGGTGCAGGTCGACTGCTACCTTCTCCTTCGGAACTCCGCCACAAATACAATGTGCGCTATGCAAGGACGACGAGGTGCAGGTCGACTGCTACCTTCTCCTTCGGAGCTCCGCCACAAATACAATGTGCGCCCCATCCCGATCCGCAAGGACGCAGGTCGACTGCAATCTGTGCTCCATCCCTACCTGCAAGAGTGCGTCACAAGCACTAATATATATCCCGAGTGAACAACAAGGTTCGCTCGAAGGCAAATGCAAACATATTCAACGACAAGCCAAGTTCAGATAGCATCCTACGGATTCAGAAGTGCTCAGGCATCAAGCATGTAAAAGTTTATCGGTTACAAAAACCACTCGGCATTCCGAGGCAAATTTAAGGCATCAAGCATAGAAGTTTTTTACTCCTCGGGTGGAGGACTGGAAGGTGCGACAAACTGGTCCAGGTCGATTCCATCTCCAATCCAAGTGGCAGCAGCAATGAAGGTCTCCATGAAAGATTGGAAGTCATGCTTCTTGGTATTGGCCACTTTGAGGGACGCCAGCTTGTCCTCTCGCGCATCCTCGCAGTGAACACGGATCAGAGACAGAGCAACATCAGCACCACACCTGGTAGAAGACTTCTTCCATTCTTGCACTCGACCTGGAACTTCATTCAGTCGAGTCATCAGAGACTCGAGGTCATTTTGAAGCATCTCTCTCGGCCAGAGTGTCGTGTCGATCCGTGACGCTGCAACCTTCAGTCGAGCAAGGTAGTCAACCACACCAGCAACACGAGACTCCAGTCGAAGCACGTTCATGGCAGTTTCATCCTTCACAGGGGAGTTAATGGGATCCAAGCCTGTCTCCACTCGACTGGTCTCCTCCATGAAGTTTTGGCAGAATTCTGTAAACACAACTCAAAGATGAGCCAGCAGTTCTATGATAAGTCAGTGATTACAAGTCAGTAGGGTAGGAGAGATTACCCTCAAGCATGATGAATAACTTCTTGGCGAGCCCTCCTAGATAAGCCTCCAGATCGTTCTTCTTCCCCACCAGTTCACTAGCCTTGTCACTCAAAGCAATCTTGTCATTCTTCAGACAGCTGACTTCCTTGTTGGCCGCGTCGAGAGCAGCTTTCAGGTTGGCGTTCTCCTCCTCAAGTTTACCGACTAAAGCCAGCTTCTCCTCCCCAAGCTTCGTTTTGTCCGAAGACGCCTTCTGTGCCTTGGCAAGTTCCTGGTCCTTCTTCTTCAGAGCCTCCTTCGTTTTATCTGCAAAATGACACTGAGATCAGAATCAAGAATGGGCAGAAGGATAAAGACAGTCATCAAGTTCTCACCAATCATACCTTTTGCCTCGTCCTTCGCCTTCTGAAAGTTCTCCTGAACAAGCTTCAAGTCAAGATCGAGCTGGATATGTTTGTTTTCCAACTCCGTATAGCGAGCCACAAGTTCGCAAGATTTCTGCGAAGAATCAGTCGACAGATATCAAAGAGAGGTTGCTTCCGAGTAACTAAGGAAAAAACCGTAGCATTTCTAAGACTACAGTCGAATCAAAATATTCAATAGTAGTCTCGGGGACTACACCCAGTGGGTTCACTTAGCGTGCCCCCACTGGTTCTACCGACTTGGTCCGATCAGTCGGCCGAAAATAAAAACAGGTTCTTCAGACTACAGTCGACTGCCAACAGTCCACCATAGTCTCGGGGACTACACCCAGTGGGTGCACTCAGCATGCCCCCACCATTTCCAAGACTCCATTCGACATGGTCCGACCAGACCGAGTGAAGAACTTGGAGTGAAGAAATTCAAATACAAAGACTACGGTCGACTGCCAGCAGTCCACCATAGTCTCGGGGACTACACCCAGTGGGTGCACTCAGCGTGCCCCCACCAATCCAAAAAATCAATCGACACACCCAGTGGGTGTATAGAAAAAAGATCTTCAGAAAGAAAGTCTTCAGATAACATATCCTAATAGACCAAGCGGTGACCAACTAACCTGGACATTGCTCTGAAGGGCTGAGCTAGCATCATAAACTGCTCGGCTGGCTTCCAGGATCGCCTTCACCTGCTCCATCATGATCCCCGCCTGGCGTATAGCCTCCTTAGCAGCACCCGCTTGGTCCTCTGGGACGTGGTGCGTGGCGAAAAGGGAGGGCGGATCAGCAACCGACGATGAAGGTCGGGCACTCGTCAGCGACACAGCGAAGGACATAGAATGCCGAGTGACATCACCACCTTCTTGAACCAATGCCTCAGGCACTGATGCAGTCCAAGTGGTCTTGCTAGCCGGCGCCTTTTTATTCTTCCTCGCCCTCAGTGGCACCTCGCCGTCATCATCAGGGAGATCAATGACATGAGGAGCTACAGGAAAAATTCAAAGTTAGAAACGAATATCCAATCGACCAAAAGTGAAACCACAGAGAGCGTACCAGGGTTGGAAGTGGCAGCGTCTTCCATTTCCTGGTCGTCGTTCTTGGCGGAGGTCTCGGAGGTAGCAGCACTGCAGATTTCAGAAACTAGTCGGTTAGTCGATGAGTTGACCAAGAGTTCATCTGTGCTAAACAAGGAAACACAAGTTCTGCTATTACCCGGAGATAGTGGGAATGGCCATTCTCATCTTGGGCAAGGCCTTCAGTGGCTTCGACGGCTTCGGCTGCTTCGGCACTTTCTCAGTCGGCGCCGGAGAAGCCGCCCGAGGGCGCTTCGACGATTGCCCAACGGGCGCAATCGCTTTGCCACGCTCGCTCGTGGGGTCGTGGATGAGCTTGGATCGCCTCTCCGTACGAGGAGGATCGACCTCCTCCTCCTCCTCCTCTTCGCTGGATCCGTCATCATCCTCTTCCCCCCCACCATCAGATTGCCACTCCTCACTCTCACCTCCGCTCGCCTCTCCCTCCTCGGCATGTTCTTGCGCCCCGTTGGGCGTCGAATACATCTCAGTCGTGGCCTAGAAGACAACAAACAAGACAAAAGTCAATCGGTTGATTTTAAGCAAACAGAATGGAGAAAGCAGAATCACAGTCGGAAATGCATAATTGGACCTTGTCTACTTCGTATGATTGGTCGAGTGGAACAATCCTCCTGGCTCCTCAGGGGATGTCTTTGCTCCCTGTGATGCTCGCCATCCACCGCTCCAGCGTGGCATCGTCAATCTCCTCCGGATGGATCCGAGTGGTGCCCTTAGTGCCAGAATACAACCACATCGGATGATCTCGAGCTTGAAGCGCCTGGATGCATCGTCGGAGGAAGACCTCCAAGAGGTCCATGCCAGTCACCCCGTCACAGATAAGCTGCACGACACGCTCGACCAGCACCTTAACCTGCGCCTTCTCTTCCGGGACCACCTTCAAAGAGGAAGGCTTCCTCACTCGTTCCATGGAAAAAGGAGGGAGCCCAGTCGACTGCCCTGGCGTCGGCTGGTCTTTGCAGTAGAACCAGGTCGACTGCCATCCACGGACCGAGTCGGGTAAGATCATGGTCAGAAAGGAGCTTTTTCCTCTCAGCTGAACCCCAAGACCCCCACACATCTGAATCACTTGTGTTCTCTCATCACTCAGATTGGCCTTTTTCACCGTCTGGGAGCAACAGGTGAAGATGTGCTTGAAAAGACCCCAATGAGGCCGGCAACCCAAGAAATTCTCGCACAAAGACACGAAAGCAGCGAGGTACATGATGGTGCTGGGTGTGAAGTGGTGGATTTGTGCCCCAAAGAAATTCAGAAACCCCCGAAAGAAAGGGTGTGGCGGCAAAGAAAACCCACGGTCGACATGGGTAGCCAAGAGAACGCACTCACCCTCCTGGGGTTGCGGCTCGGACTCCTTCCTCGGGAGCCGCGCCGATCCGTGGGGGATCCGTCCTCCATCGGCCAGGTCGTCAAGATCCGCTTGACTAATCATCAAGCGGATCCAGTCGCCCTGGATCCAGCCCGGCGGCAGGCCGGTCCTCGATGAAGATCCGCTCCGACTGGTCGCCCTTCCCTTCGCCTTTGTTGTCGCTTTCTTCGCCCGCTCCAGGACCACCGTCTTCTCTTTCACCATCGTCGCTGACGAGGCGTGCGCGGAGCAGCGGTGCTGAGGCGGAAGCGAACGCGGCGGAGAAGTCTGAAGAAGACAGGGGGGAAATGAGAATGCACTGTTCAAAAAACCCCGTCTGGCGCCTTATATAAGAATGCTTCCGAGTGACTGACATGTAGGCACGGGCGATCCTGTCAAATCCCACAACAGTCGCGCGTGCGATACGTGGCGAAAAAGGTGGCGCGGAGATCGAGGCGGCCCTGCCTTATCCCATCCGATTACTGCGGCCTCGCCCCGCCCCGCGTGCTTCCCAAAATTCGAATCCCACGAAATCCGCGGGTTGCAGAACAACTCGTCAGACGAAAGATCTCTTCCGCTCTGTCGCTCGGAGCTCTCCAAGTGAAAACTTCACTCGACGGATACAAAGAATGGATCAAGGCGACTAAAAAAGCAGTTGATGTCGTCACCTAAGGTTCATTGATCCAGAACAAGACATACTCATAGCACAAGAAATGGGTCGGAAGAGTTCTCCACTCCTTTCCCACTCAAACCTTGATCCATTCGGGGGCTAATGATGAAGCTATGTACCTAGGGTAGGGTCATGGACCTGTCCAAACTACCCTACCCAAGGACATCTCTAGAAGAAATCACCTGTCAATCGACTCAAAAGTGTTCCACTCGACAGACTCGAAGACACTCGACCATGAAGCCAACCACTCGACGCCCAGGAGATCTAAAGTCACTCTGTGCACAAACGGTCAGTCATTAAGTAGCTTTTATGGTCATCATAGCACTTTATGTGTAGCGTTACCAGTAACGCCCAATCTTAATGCATCTTAAACCCTGCATAATTGAGGGCCGGAGGGGTCTGGCGGACTCTATATAAGCCACCCCCCTCCTCAGTGTAAATGGTTCGCACCCCTGTAACTCATACGCATATAATCCAGTCGACCGCCTCCGGGCTCCGAGACGTAGGGCTGTTACTTCCTCCGAGAAGGGCCTGAACTCGTAAATCTCTTGCGTGTACAACTACTCCATAGCTAGGATCTTGCCTCTCCATTAGTACCCCCCTACACTACTGTCAGACTTAGAACCACGACAACGCCCGATTCTAAGTCCGGGACCTGGGTCATGTTTTCCTTTGGGTGGGTGTTCGGCTCACTGAGTTCGGTGATCCGGACATAATTCGTCCTCAAAGTTGAGGAGCAACCCACGTGTGGTTCCTCCACTACCGCTATTTCATGGGTGCCGATGGGGATCTAATGTCCCTTTGGTCGGGTTTAAGCCCAAACCGTTCATAGTCCGTAGCGACTCCCAAAGCGGTGATGCGATCCAAGAGCTCATTTAGGGAGGAGAACTCAATCGGATCCATCTTTTCGGCAAGCTCCGAATTGATGCGAAGGTTATGAGTGATGACCCGAGAGGCCATCATCGGCGCGACAGCTGATGGGGCAGTAATAATGAAGTCGCCAAGCCGGAGAGTCTGCCCTGCAGCCAGCGCTCCCCCAGAGGTAATGTCGTCCTTGACAACGAGACGAGCCATCAAGCCTTTGCAGCGATGACACAGAGGAACTCTCAATGAAAGCACCAATGTTGGTGTCAAAACCGGCGGATCTCGGGTAGGGGGTCCCGATCTATGTGTCTTAGGCTGATGGTAACAGGAAGCAAGGGACACAATGCTTACCCAGGTTCGGGCCCTCTCGATGGAGGTAAAACCCTACTTCCTGCTTGATTAATATTGAAGATATGAGTAGTACAAGAGTAGATCTACCACGAGATCGTAGAGGCTAAACCCTAAGAGCTAGCCTATGATGGTATGATTGTAATTGTGATTGGCCTTCTAAGGACCATGCTCTCCAGTTTATATAGACACCGGAGAGCTAGGGTTTACATGGAGTCGGTTACAAGGAAGGAAACATAATATCCGGATCGCCAAGCTTGTCTTCCACGCAAAGGAGAGTCCCATCCGGACACGGGGCGGAGTCTTGTGTCTTGTATCTTCACGCTTCAATAGTCCGGACGATGTATATAGTTTGGCTCTCCAGATACCCCCTAATCCAGGACTCCCTCACCCATGCTTCCCCCTGATTACTCCGCGGGGTTACTGCGCAGTAACTCCCGCGGGAATCGCAATCGCCTGCCTCGGCCGCAGCGGATCCGCCCGCGCACCGAGGCAGGGTAGTGGCGGGCCTGGCCCCTGGTCAAGTCCCATCGGAGCGTGGGGTGGCAGGCTGGCCGGGCTGACGCACGCCGTGTGGCGCGCGCATAGCGGGCGGCATGCCTGAGGAAGCTTAGCAGGCACACCACCTGTTTCCCGCCTCGGCATTCAAAATCAACGAACGGGTCCGCTTTGTCAAAATAGTTTCAAGCAGTCGGCACTCCACAAGGCAGACCAAGCGTTCCACCGGAGCGCGGCGAGGAGGGAAGCCGCCGAGGCTTCATGACCGATCGGCCGCGGCACCTCGTCGGCTTCGGGGACTACTGTCGGAGTATTGGGCCACGGGTAGGCGCACCCGAGTCCCTGAGCTTTCTAAGACTTTAGGTCGGCTTCAACCCACAAGACTCCAGAATGTAGCGCCGCCTTCTGGTGACCGGCTGGCCTGAACGTCCGGCTGCCCGAAGGCGGCCTAGCGCCAGCAGACGGCACCAAGACAAGCCGCCTCCTAGTAGACGGCCTCCAGAGAGGCCTACCTCTAGCAGGCGGCCACCAGGCGTCCTTAGAGTATGTACCCCTCATCAAGGAGACGAGACAGGGTGAAGCTACAGCGTATCCCTATACCCCCGGATCCCGGGATTGGCATGGCTACAGTGTCCCGTACCGGCTGAGATCCCCACACGACGTGGCACTGTTGCCATTTCCCCTTTCGCCACTACTGACCGACGAAGCCCTGTTCCCACGACGGCCTGTCGGTACGGCCCGCAGGCGGCGGGACCTACTGGGCAGGGAGAGCCCAAAAGACGGTCGATGCTGGACCAGTCGGAACTACGGGAGGCCGGCCCCCAGCAGGCGGCCGGACCCTCCCCCAAGGGCAGTATGACATCAACCAGACGGGGGGTGGTGCGGCTACAGTGATCTCCCACCAGGCGGCGGGACTGTAGCCACCCTCCCCTGACCAAGCCCGCGTCATTAGCACCATGGCTACAGTGATCAGCCACCAACCAGACCCGCCAGCGGCGGACGCGGCCTGTCGGCTCCGTACCGGACAGTTCGGTGGGCCCGCCAGGCAGCGGGCCCTAGCTGCCGGCGGAGAAGCCGACGACCAGAGACGCTAACAGCCGGGCCCAGCACCCGGCTGAGTTACCATTGTACCCCTGGGGGGTAGGCCTATAAACCCCCCAGGGCACCCATGCAAAGGGTTCCGAACCTGATAAACCTAGACTCATACCTAGAGGAAGAAGAGAGCTAGCTCTGCCTCCTTCATCTCTAGCACACGGCTCAAGGAGCAACTTGTACTCACTAGTGCCTTAGTGATCATGCGGAGACCCCGTAGAGTAGGAGTAGGGGTATTATCTCCAAGGAGAGCCCCCAACCTGGGTAAGGTATGCCGGCGTTCGTGTCTATGCCATATCCCGCTTTCGGACACCGGCGACGTACTACTCGCTCCTACCATGATAAGCCATCCCTTGGCATATGTCGCACCCAACCCCTGACACCAAAGCTGCGTAAACCCCGTGTCCATGTTACCATCGCTCCAAGATGCCTAACTTAGGACCCCTACTACGAGATTCGCTGGTTTTGACACCGACATTGGTGTTTTCATTGAGAGCCTGTTGGGTGATCGTCATGGATTGATGAGATGATCAGGTGATATTTTTTCAGCTAAATCTGTTCAGACGTAAATTATCCACTTTGCAAAATCGTTGATGCCGCGTCGTACAACTCTCTTTGCAGATGGAGAAATTCTTAACAGCGCCGCCAACTAGTACATCTGATACGGGCTGTGCGGCGGCCACCGGCAACCTAGGGCTGGAGGATCTACTACAGACAGCCAACACAAAATAAAAAACAGCCGAGCTTCATGCGGCGGCAGCCTAGGGCAGAAGGACGTATAACACTCAAGTACTCGCGCGAAGCAGTGCATGCGGAGCCGAGGAGATTTCCACTCGGTGTCATCCACCAGGGAGATCCTCTCTGTCTCATTGCTTTAAATTAAATTGTATAAGTATCTACTGCCAAGACGTACTATTCATCAAACAATTAGTACCCACACACTTTGAATTCTAATCTACATAAAGCTCTCTGTCAGCTTTTTGGCTTCTTAGGTACTTTGTACGCAGTCGGGCTGTCTTCATATCCACGATACGGCGGACTGTGCATCTGTGACTCAGACGCGAGGCCATGGCGCTCCATCGCCTCGACCTGGCAGGCATCTCGCCGGCGCTTCAGGCCAAACTCCTTGTAGCTTCATTGTGTCCCGTCGGTATTGTCGCCCTGCAAGTCCGGAGCGCGCCACAACAGCATTGCCATCCCGCGAATTCGGACCAAGCTGCCTCCGCACCATCGCGTCACTGCTCTCACAAGCGGACCTAAGCGCCCGGACTATATTTCTAAAATTATTTATTTTGCATAAATAAATTATACAATGGATTTTTTTTCTGTCCTGCACTGCATTACGTATGCAGGAAAGTTAATGGTGGACAAGATACGTTGATTGAATATTGATTCTTCTTCCTGCACATGGCCTGGACGTCCCTCGTCCATGATCATCTTGTCTGGCATCAGTTCCGACATCGTCGGATAAATCATCAGGTGCAATCCTTCTAGTTATTCGCGATGTGGATATTAATAATATTTCAAAAAATATTTCTTGCTGGTCAGCGACTCTTGGTCTTGCAGGTTTTGCAATCAGGTCTACGCTGCGGCCGCCGTTTCGGGGCGATCCGATATGCCATCGTGGCCCCGCGCGCATTGCATCCGTAATTCGGGCGACCGTGCGAATCCGGATTTTGTCACCTCGATGCACAGATGCCCTGTGTCGACAATGGCCTCGCGCTAGGCCACCTCTCTTTTAATAATTTATTTTAAATAAATAACTCTGTAAATTTTATTTTTACTTTATTATTATTACATGTCTTGTGCTACTTCATGCATGGCGAGCCGACGTACTCATTCCGCTTGTATCGACTAAGTTCGGGCGTCACCTCGACTCGCGTCCCTCTGCCGACATCTCCGTGCGGCCACTCCGCCACGCCGACCTCGGAGCTCAGGCCATTTTTATTTAATTATTTACTTCGCTTAAGTTAATTAAGTAGAAGAACTTTTAAAAAAAGTACATTACTATTATTATTACTTGTTGTTACTTTTGTTCTGCACTATTTTCTGTGCACAGGTAAATGATTCGGATCGGGCAGCGCTGACACTTCAGCGTACCGACATGCTGACGTGGGGTTTCTGTCGTTGCCTCGCCGACCTACCGTGTCACCTCGGCTGGACCGGGGGCTTTGCCATCTCTTCATCAAACCTACTACAGGGACTCTGGCATCATCAGTCGACCAGCTTCGTCAGCTCGGCTGGACTGGGGGCTGGTCCTCAACATGCCAACCGCACTATGTCGCCACTTCGTCAAGCCGAGCTCTTTTATCGGACACTCCAGAACTGGCTTGGGGCTGGAACCTCGGCCAGGCCGAGGTTTATGTCTTCGTCCCGCCATAAGTCTGGACCTCGTCAATACCGAGCACATTAACCAGCTAAGTCACTTCCATGCTCAAAGACTTTCAGTTTTAAATTTTGTTCAGTCCGACCAAGCATTTTACTTTTTTAGCAAAAAGTTATTTGTGAAAAACTTCCTTGTCCAAACTTTGTTTGTGACACACAAATTCAAATACCCCATTTACTTGGGGGCTTCCTTTATGAAGCCTTTCCTCTTGCAAATGATTATACTTGTACGGCTTCCTTCCTTGTTCGTGTATTACGCCACAATATGCACCATGTTGACTTAAGCGATTTGCAAGCTGGGTTGCCTTGCTCTTGTGTTTACCCCTACGTTCCCGATTGTTCGGCTAGGGAGTAAAGGGAGCACCTCTGTGATTGTCACGAGCGGGCCATCCGAGCTTGGACCTCAGACTGGGTGAAGCCGAAAGCTAGCGCTTTTATTGTTTTCAACGATGGTTGGCACACAACGGAACTCAAGAGTACAAAAAATCTATTGCACAAGTCTCATAAGTAACAATGAGCAACCGAAGAAAGGTATCGGTGGAGGTACTATTTTCTTCGAAGATGCTTCTTACACTTTGTCAGTAATATAGCATAAGTTCCTTAAGCGCGCTTTTTATGTTACAGCCTTATGGCCTGATTGCCTGGTTATCGGAAACATCGTCGATATTCTCGACAGGTGGAGTACATAACACTTTTCGGCCCTTGGCCGAAGAGGGAGAAGCCGACGGTCGGTTAAGACGCGTTTAAAGTTCGGGTGAACACATATATGATATAAGTACTTCGGTACATACAATCATTATACATAAAATTCATTTACCCAAGTCACTCGGGGGCTCTTAAATTCATGTGAGCTGTTTTATAATAAGTGTTCTTCTTCTTAGTTGTTGCAAAGTCTTTTTCTATCACTCCTTTTTTCGACGCGAGTGTGTGGTCAATAGCCGGGGAGCCTAATTTCTCTCTCAAAGCCGCTAAAGTGTGCTAAACTGGCCTAACAAGAAGTACTCTGCCTTCGGGATAGGAGGTTGAAGCCGTAGGATGACCCGCTTGAAGTCTTGAGATAGGGTGTGTCATGTTAAAGCACGACAGAAGCACAATTTTTTCTAAGCCCAATTTTCTGATTGGCACCAAACAATTGATCTAGTTCGGACGTTGAGTTTTTACTGACGTTTTTTTGGTTTTCCAATCCTATGGCACTTTTCAACTATTTGTGTGTTTTCCTCATAAGTCTCGTAGTGCAACACCGGACACCTTTAGAGATTCGACAAAAATTCTCGGATATTGCTATATATGCATCAGTTTCGAATTGTGTCTTCGGTCAATAGTTGGGTTGCCCGGCTCCTGTGGTTGCCTCCTACATTCCGCTTTGTTCGGCTAGGTGTGCAAAGGGAGAACCACTACGATTGTGCTTCCAACTCGCATGGTTAAGCACCTCAGTAGAGAAAGTCAAAAACTAACTGTCACAATAAGCGTAAACTGGTCAGCAGTCCAATGACTGTATTAAATGATGGGCTATTCATAGCATTGGCTGAAGTGTTTACATCTTGCCCTCCGCTATCGCCGAACACTAACTGGGGGTCTACTTGCTGGCCTCCCAACTTTAAGCTCCTATGACTAAGTGAAAGTTCTAAAGCCTGCATATCTGATTGCCTCATTTCCGCCAACACAACCGCCTTCGGGCACTGAGACGTCGGCTAAGGGTTGTTTTGTCATTACGGAAACACCCTGCATAGCATCTTCAAGGGGGTAGAAGCCAACGATGGGCCACTTTCAGATTATAAACGGTCGCAACGGAAGTGAAAATTTGAGTTCATTTAGACCATAGAGTTTGGAAGCTTTCCCTGAACTAAATCCTCAGTATTTTCCTTCCACATTGATCGGAGCTGAGGTTTCATGATCATGCTTAGCATGACAACCCAAAGAAAGGAACCAATAGCGGGACTATTTTCTTTGGATGATGTTTATTATGTTAAACAATAATATAACATGTCTCTCCGCGTAACTTTGTTTACAAAACCGTATGGCCAAATTGCCTTGTTTTCCGTAAATCTTTGCCCTCGTAAAGGCTTTATAAAGTAGGACAAACACCCCTCGGCTGCTGGCCGAGGAGGTTGATGCCGATGGTCGGTCAACAAAGTTTTGTACAATGCGGATCCGAGCATTAATGACGTAAAGTACTTGAATACATGGAGTCATTGCATATAATTTGTGATTTTACTATGGATATCAATCCTTAATTTGGCCTCCCGTGCCCGCATTAAGGCTCGAGGTCTACTGGACTTCGGGCTTATTATTTACAAATATTAAGAGGGCACATCGATCCCCTGATCTGGTGTTGCCACCCGACCAGTGTCTCGGGGGCTACTGTATTGACAATCCAATGCAGAAAATTTAAAATGCAATATAGTTTTTGAGGAGATTATTATCCTTATGTTGGTCGGCCGCACCCAACCTGAGTCTCGAGGACTTTGCACACCGTGTTTCTATTCCTAAGTATGTTCCTGAGCTGGGAATTGATCCTCGGGCTGATTTTGCGAATCAACCTGAGTCTCAGGGGCTACTGGGATCAGCGGTATTATGTCATCCTTTAGGTGCATCTCAGGTTTTAGACCGACACACACCTTGAGGGCTACTGGTTATACATATTAACAGCAAATAACTTTGCACGCATCGGAAATAAAAAGCTGCAAACAATCAGCCCATGACCCAGGTGCTGATCCACCTCGAAAGCATTTCGGATATAGCTCGGATGCAAGTGGCTGGCTCCATAGAGGGCATTTCCGGCATTAAGCTCGGCTAAACTCCCGCAACCTTTTTGAACCAAGGTGATCTATGACACCTCGGATAAAGTCCGGCGTTGGATCTCGAACATAGTCCGGCGTTCAAGCTCGGATACATTCCGGCGTTGGAGCTCGAAAGCGGTCCAGTGTTGGTGCTCGGCTAAAAGATACCTCGGAAGCGGTCTGACATTGGAGCTCGGATGCAAGAGGACACCACCACACGGGAACAACTTCAAACCCGAGATGTGGCATAAAAATAACAAGGCATTGATAAAGGCCAAAGACTTCAAGGGCTCCTCGGATACCCGACGTGTAAACTCTTCGGATTCACTCCGGCGATCCTCAAGATCGAAGATGGGAAGATTAGTTGAACCAGTTTTCAAGACCGACGACTGAAGATAAAGAATAGTTTGGAAGAATCGAGGAGTGTCCCCAACTTGAAGACCGGTTCAGGGGGCTACTGACGGTGTTATGGACTAGGGGGTACTCACCATGTCGTCTCCCGATCAGTTTGATTGGGCCGAGGACCCCCATGGTCGTATACTCGTGGGCCAGTTCGGACAACCCCTGCCGCATACAAGGAAGACTCCACAAGACTTGGCGCCCAAGACAAGGACTCTCCTAAACCCTAGGCCTCCGGTGTCTTATATAAACCGAGGCCAGGCTAGTCAATAGACAATCTCACATTCATTACTACAATCTCGTGGTAGACACATGTACTCTGTACTACACCCATATGAATACAATCAAAAGCAGCATGTAGGGTATTATCTCCTCGAGAGAGCCTAAAACTGGGTAAAACCCCGTGTCCATGTTACCATCTCTCCAAGACGCCTAGCTTAGGACCCCTACTACGAGATCCGCCGGTTTTGACACCGACACGGACCCTACGGGTTCGAGAACTATATAGACATGACCGAGACACATCTCCGGTCAATAACCAATAGAGAAACTTGGATGCTCATATTGGCTCCTACATATTCTACGAAGATCTTTATCGGACAAACCGCATAATAACATACGTTGTTCCCTTTGTCATCGGTATGTTACTTGCCCGAGATTCAATTGTCGGTATCATTATACCTAGTTCAATCTCGTTATCGGCAAGTCTCTTTACTCGTTCCATAATACTTCATCCCGCAACTAACTCATTAGTTACAATGCTTGCAAGGCTTATAGTGATGAGCATTACCGAGAGGGCCCAGAGATACCTCTCTGAAACACGGAGTGACAAATCCTAATATCGATCTATGCTAACCCAACAAACACCTTCGGAGACACCTGCAGAGCATCTTTATAATCACCCATTTACGTTGTGACGTTTGATAGCACACAAGGTGTTCCTCCGGTATTCGGGAGTTGCACAATCTCATAGTTTGAGGAACATGTATAAGTCATGAAGAAAGCAGTAGCAATGAAACTGTAACGATGATAATGTTAAGCTAACGAATGGTTCATGTCCATCACATCATTCTCCTAATGATGTGATCCCGTTCATCAAATGATAACACATGTCTATGGTTAGGAAGCATAACCATCTTTGATAAACGAGCTAGTTAAGTAGAGGCATAGTAGGGACACTATGTTCTGTCCATGTATTCACACATGTACTAAGTTTCTGGTTAATACAATTCTAGCATGAATAACAAACATTTGTCGTGATATAAGGAAATAAATAATAAATTTATTATTGCCTCTAGGGCATATTTCCTTCAAATTTTGTTAAGGCTTTTGGACTTTGCTGATCTTTGGGGGAAGATATGCATGATAACCCTTGTTGATGAGGTGGAAGACTCCATTATTTGGAAGTTCACCAAGGATGGGGTGAAGTCTGCATCCTCAGCCTACAAGGCTCAATTTGAGGGCCACACTTCTTCGGATCTCGTCCACTCGGTGTGGAGGGTTTGGGCTCCCCCTTGGTGCAAGTTCTTTGTTGGGATTATCCTCCAAAATAGGATTTGGACATTTGACCATTTTATCCGCCGTGCTTAGCCCAACTGCGGCCTCTATCCACTTTGCAAGCAAGGTCAAGAGATGGTGGCTCATCTCCCTTTCCAATGCTGCGTCACTACTCGCCTTTGGAATCACATTCTACTATGGCTTGGCATGCATCACATCACTACGACAACATGGCCGACGAGGGCTTCAGTGAGAGACTGGTGGAACAGCAACCTTCAGATTCGTGTAGGGTCTCCCAAGGTGCTTGCCCCTTTGATGATGTTCATTTGTTGGGAGATTTGGTCAGAGCGTAATGCGAGAGTCTTCCGAAAGACAGATGTTCCTTCCATGCACTAGTGCAGAACTGACCATTAGTGCCGGTTCGTAACGGCCTTTAGTGTCGGTTCGGCAACCGGCACTAAAGAGTGGGGACTAAAGGTCTCCCCCCCCCCTTAGTACCGGTTCGTCACGAACCGGCGCTAAAGTGTCACCACATGGCACGAGCCAGGCCCGGGTGCGTGTAGGACATTAGTACCGGTTGGTAACACCAACCGGTACTAAATGTTTGGGGGGTTTTGGCTTTATTTTCCATTTAATTCTTTTTGTTTGCTGGTATTTCACGATACTACAAATTGTACATGTTATGCATATATATAAATAGATTTTCTCGTACGTAGAACCGCATATATATATAAATATATATCATCGAATGTCTCACAACCAACACCATTAATTATTCACACATACACATGTATATACATATACAATTTCTCCTACATGTTGCCTTGGTGCCTTCGGAGCACGATGACAAGTGGTTCATGGGGGCGGTAGCGGGTAATAGTATTCTCCTTTGGGATCTATGACCTGGTCGAGCAAAAATCTAGCTATTTCCTCTTGAAGAGCTAGTATGCGGTCCGCTGGTAGGAGCTTATCCCGCACCTCTCTGAACTGTTAAGAAGGAGATCAATATGCATGTGTATTAGTTGTGTGACTAGATATCGATAATGGTGTGAATAGTGTTCTGACAAACGTACCCAATCCTGTCTTTGAGATCTGCTCCTTTCGGACGCCATCATGCGAATGTTCTCGCAAACGTAGAGTGCACACAGATCATTCCCCTGCGCCTGCTTCAGGGCCTTTACGAGAATGGAATTGAATCAGATAATGATTAATCAAGCATGATAATTAATTAATGGTATTGAAACAAGAATTAAAGAGATGGTAGCTAGCTAGTACTACTTAATTACTTACCTTTGGTCGATGCCAAAACAACTTTTTTGGCCATTTGCCTGGAGTCACCTTGATGAACTTTGCCCAAGCCCTGCCCGCCGGCAAAGAAAATTAATAAAGGGGTTATTAAATAGTTCATATCAGGAAATGACGAATTAATAATAGGCCGAGATATAGTTAATAATGATTGAAATTACATGTTGACTATCCCCTTCACGATGGTGTAGTCTTTATCTTCTTTAAGTAGTGAGTCCAGTACTTCAATTGTTCCTTTGTCAACTTTAATGTCTAACAAGATCCAGTGGAAACTGCATGCGCACACGTTTGCATGTCTTAATTAAGCGGGCATGTGCATAAAATTAATCAACTACCGTAAACCGTATACACTTAATTATTAACATCTAGCTAGCTAGTAAGCAAAAACAGAATTTGTAGTACAAGACAGTGTGACTCACAGGAAGTTGTAAGGAAGTAGTATATCTTCATTGGTATTGAGGCGCTTCAAGAACTCTAGCATGCTTTCCTCTACACTTGCTTGATAAATTGGAAGCTTCCATGTGTACTCATTAATGGTATTTGGGTCAATGAACCCAATGCCATAGCGTCCAGATTTTTTCATTTCATACATCTTCATCCTACATATAATACCACAGAAAAGAACATAGTGAGGATAATTGCATGTAATGATTGACCAAAATGATCACTACATAACTAGCTTAAGACTTAAATTATAGAAAGAAATCACTTATAGACAATAGCAACTGACGATAGACTTGTCGAGTGCGTCTTGATTGTACAACTGAAATAGTTCTGAAAACTCAACGGACAGAGCTTTCTCATGGAAGTAATGCTCATGCTTGACATTCACCATGAGGGACTCTCGATTGGAAATCTTGGTAATGTTCATGTACCATTGATGGAATTCATACATTCTCGTTGGGAGGTTCTTGACCTTGTCTGGCTCGACCAAAGGTTGGCCCCGGACATATTTCCGTTTAATTTCTCCTCTCTAAGCCGAGGCATGGGCTCGATTTCGAGGAGTTGTCCAACAGTGATCTTGAGCATTTTAGCATGCATTATATGCTCCTCAGTTATTACCACATTGCCCAGCTGGGGAACGGTAACGGTTGGCCCACAATAATATTGGGCGCGCGTACTCTCATGTGTTGTTGGCACAACAAGCGGGGGGATCAATTGCGCCGTCTGTTCTCCCAGCTGGGGAACGGTTTTCCCGCATTTTTTGCCAGCTGCTTGTTGGCTCGAGCTCAAGCTCGCTTCCTTCTGTAGCCGTGCTCGATGTAGCTTCCTGATTTGGTGCTCATAGTTTGAGTCAACAGGCTTGGGAGCTGGTGCTCTAGCCATACGAATGAAGTGGTCAATCATTTTCTCAAGCACTTTCTCCTTTGGCGGCGGTGCCGGTTTCGGTCCAAAATGGGCGTCCACTTGGGCCTGCACTATGGCTGCATTTTGCTCCTCGGTCATGTTGTAAGGCCTCTGAGGAAGAGGAGCGAGGCTTGGACCATTATCGCTTGTCTCCGCATGTACTTCCTGTACTACCTCGACTCGTACCGCTACGCACCATAGCTGCGACGTGTCTCTTCTGCAATTGCTGAGATGGCGGAGACGGCTCACGTGGCTGACATTGTGCCGGACTTGAAGCAGGAGGAGTGGCCTGACGCTCTATCGGACTTGAAACCGGAGAAGTGGCCTGACGCTGTGCCGTACTTGAAGCAGGAGTCTGCTCACGCGTTCGGGGACTTGGAGGAGGTGGTGGACTTCGAGGAGGAGTCGGCTCACGCGTTCGTGGACTTGGAGGAGCGGGAGTCTGCTGACTCGGTGGCGGACTTCAGGGAGGAATCGGCTCACGCATTCATGGACTTGGAGGAGTGGGAGTCTATTGACTCGGTGGCGGACTTCGAGGAGGAGTCGGCAGACGACGCGGTGTCGGTGGACTTGGAAAGATGATGCAATCCATTCTCCATAGGATGATACGATGTATGGCCTCTCCCAGTGTGCGCTCGCCGTCACCTCCAGCAATGTCATGTGCTAGCATCGAATATGGCTCCACCACTTCATCAACCATGACACGAGCATAGCCCTCTGGAATCGGGATGCAATGTAAGGTTGCTTCGGGGGTAATTGTAAAAGCAACGCCGTCCGCCACCTTCATGGATATGTTCTTCATTTTGGAGTGTAGCTCACAGTTAGTGTTCTCTATGATGTCATCCACAGGGTATGTATCCAGCAGTGTGTCGCCCGGGGCAGAACCAATGCTGCTTCTCGGCATGGATGGGACGGTGCTATCCAATGCTGGACGATCATCCGCTTGCTTCTACCGCTGCTGAGACCCCCTTTCTGGCTAAATGAGTCGATCTGCTGCTGCTGCTACTGGAATTTGAGTGCCAAGTCCACATGCCTTGCTTCTAGGCCTTGAAGGCGTTCTGCGTCCAGCTTCCTCTGCTCCTCCTCCAGCTTCCTCTTCTTCTCCTCCTCCATCTTCTTTCTTGCACGGGACCTATAGTCGTCGTTCCAGTCTGAAATGCCCTCATACCAGGGAATAACGCCCTTGCCTCATGTTCTTCCCGGGTGTTCAGGATTTCCCAGGGCGCATGTAAGCTCGTCGTGCTCTCTGTTGGGCGTAAACACCCCCATTCGAGCTTCTTCTATTGCGTCAAGTATCTTTTGTTCGGCTCCTTTTAGACTTGCCTTCTACGAAACCAGGCCTGTCTTTGGGTCCAACGCCCCCAATGCGCATAGAACCAAGTTCTGCACCTGGGGGGCCAGCTCCTAGTAACCGGAGTGACCCCTGCGTCCTCCATCTCTTTCTCAGACTTACCCCACTTAGGCATTCCCACCGCATAGCCACCTGGACCCAGCCTATGGAACTGCGTCTTTTTTGCGGCATTAGCCTTGTTTTTTATCGACTGTTCCTTAGATATTTCTGAATCCTTGAATTTCACGAAATGGTCCCAGTGTTCTCTTTGCTTCTCCAGTGTTCCCGTGAATTCTGGAGTCTTCCTTTCTGCAGCGAGGTAGTTAGCCCATACAGTTTTCTTGTGGGTGTTGAATGCAATTGCCATCTTCTTAAGAGCAGCGCCCTTGACTTTGTCCACATCTGCTTTAGTGAAATAATCTGGTAGGGTGAAATGTTCCATCAGAGATTCCCAAAGGTTTTTTTTTGCTCTGTCGTCGACCAAAGTAAAACATGGACGTTTAGTTTTTGGCTCTTTCCATTCTTGAATGGAGATCGGGAGTAGGTCCTTCACAAGAACTCCGCACTGACGAGTCCACTTGTTCGCAATGTTCTTAGGCATGCGGGGTTCGCCACTAGGTTTGACGGAGTCGATGTTGCACTTTACACCCTCCTTTGACTTTTTGCCCGGGCCTCTCTTTGTCCTGCTGTCTGTAGAAGCAGATTTGCTCGATCCGGAGGGCTGAAAGAAGAAAGATCGATTCGTTAATATATCTTCAAATAAAATAAAACATGTGATGATCACCAGATGCCTGCTTATATAAATATATGATACGTCTCCAACGTATCTACTTTTCCAAACACTTTTGCCCTTGTTTTGGACTCTAACTTGCATGATTTGAATGAAACTAACCCGGACTGACGATGTTTTCAACAGAACTACCATGATGTTGTTTTATGTGTAGAAAAGAGAAGTTCTCGGAATGACCTGCAAATCCACGGAGGGACTTTTCAGAATTAATAAGATTTTTTGGCGAAAGAATCAGGGCCAGGGGGCCCAAGGCCTGTCCACGAGACAGGGGGC
>NC_041381.1:580185629-580205674 GCF_002162155.2 Triticum dicoccoides | reverse complement strand
GGGCGCGTCCCCCTATCTCGTGGGCCCCCCGGACCTCCTCCGACCTCAACTCCAACTCCATATATACCGTCTCGCGGAGAAAAAAAATCAGAGAGAAAGTTTCATCGCGTTTTACGATACGGAGCCGCCGCCAAGCCCTAATCTCTCTCGGGAGGGCTGATCTGGAGTCCGTTCGGGGCTCCGAAGAGGGGGATTTGTCGCTGTCATCATCATCAACCATCCTATGAAGGAAATATGCCCTAGATGCAATAATAAAGTTATTATTTATTTCCTTATATCATGATAAATGTTTATTATTCATGCTAGAATTGTATTAACCGGAAACATAATACATGTGTGAATACATAGACAAACATAGTGTCACTAGTATGTCTCTACTTGACTAGCTCATTTATCAAAGATGGTTATGTTTCCTAGCCATGGAGAAAAGAGTTGTCATTTTATTAACGGGATCACATCATTAGGAGAATGATGTGATTGACTTGACCCATTTCGTTAGCTTAGCACTTGATCGTTTAGTATGTTGCTATTGCTTTCTTCATGACTTATACATGTTCCTATGACTATGAGATTATGCAACTCCCGTTTACCGGAGGAACACTTTGTGTGCTACCAAACATCACAACGTAACTGGGTGATTATAAAGGAGCTCTACAGGTGTCTCCGAAGGTACATGTTGGGTTGGCGTATTTCGAGATTAGGATTTGTCACTCCGATTGTCGGAGAGGTATCTCTGGGCCCACTCGGTAATGCACATCAGTATAAGTCTTGCAAGCATTGCAACTAATTATTTAGTTGCGGGATGATGTATTACGGAACGAGTAAAGAGACTTGCCGGTAACGAGATTGAACTAGGTATTGAGAAACCGACGATCGAATCTCGGGCAAGTAACATACCGATGACAAAGGGAACAACGTATGTTGTTATGCGGTCTGACTGATAAAGATCTTCGTAGAATATGTGGGAGCCAATATGAGCATCCAGGTTCCGCTATTGGTTATTGTCACTAGGGCCCGAGTGCCATGATTTTAGATCTGAACCTATTATGTTTTCATGAATATATGTGTGTTCTTGATCCTATCTTGCAAGTCTATAGTCACCTATTATGTGTTATGATCCGACAACCCCGAAGTGACAATAATCGGGACACTTCTCGGTGATGACCGTAGTTTCAGGAGTTCATGTATTCACTATGTGTTAATGCTTTAATTCGGTTCTCTATTAAAAGGAGGCCTTAATATCCCTTAGTTTCCACTAGGACCCCGCTGCCACAGGAGGGTAGGACAAAAGATGTCATGCAAGTTCTTTTCCATAAGCACGTGTGACTATTTACGGAATACATGCCTACATTACATTGATGAACTGGAGCTAGTTCTATATCACCCTATGTTTTAACAATTGCATGAGGAATCGCATCCGGCATAATTATCCATCACTGATCCATTGCCTACGAGCTTTTCATATATTGTTCTTCGCTTACTTACTTTTCCGTTGCTACTGTTACAAATATTACAAAAACCCAAAAACATTTATCTTTACTGTTGCTACTGTTACCATTATTATCATACCACTTTTGCTACTAAATACTTTGCTGCAGATACTAAGTTATCCAGGTGTGATTGAATTGACAACTCAACTGCTAATACTCAAGAATATTTTTGGCTCTCCTTGTGTCGAATCAATAAATTTGGGTTGAATACTATATCCTCGAAAGCTATTGCGATCCCCTATACTTGAGGGTTATCAAGACTAATTTCTGGCGCCGTTGCCGGGGAGCATAGCTCTATTCTCTGAGTCACTTGGGATTTATATCTATTGATCACTATGAAGAACTTGAAAGACGCTAAGACCAAGATTTTACCCTCAACTACGAGGGGAGGTAAGGAACTGCCATCTAGCTCTGCACTAGATTCTCCTTCCGTTATTAGTAAGCTTGCGACACCTAAACCTGCTACTGCTATGAATTCTGATATGTCACATGTTATTGATGATGCCACTTCTGTTATGCATGATGAAACTACTTCTGTGTGTGATACTACTTTGCCATTAGGTGAATTTCTTGATGAACAACTTGCTAGAGTTAGGGGGAATGAAAATATTGAAGAACCTATTATTGATGATAGTGATGATGAACGTTCCCCCAATGATTATGTATTACCTATTGTTCCTAAGGGTTATGTTATGAACAAAGAAGCTGCTGAAGCTATTCTTGCTTGCAATGATAGAAATGATCTTAAGAAATTATTAGCTAAATGGAAGCAGCAGTCTCTTAATGCTAGAATGGAACTCAATCCTACTTTTGCTACTTCACCTATCTGTGTTACTGATAAGGATTATGAATTCTCTGTTGATCCTGATATTATTACTTTAGTTGAATCTGATCCTTTTTATGGCCTTGAATCTGAAACTGTTGTGGCACATCTTACCAAGTTAAATGATATAGCTACCCTATTTACTCATGATGAGAAGTCTCGCTATTTCTATATCCTTAAGATATTTCCGTTCTCATTAAAGGGTGATGATAAGACTTGGTATAATTCTCTTGCTCCTGGTTGTGTGCGTAGTCCCCAGGATATGATTTATTACTTCTCTGCTAAATATTTCCCTACTCATAAGAAACAAGCTGCCTTGCGGGAAATATATAATTTTGTGCAAACCAAAGAAGAGAGTCTCCCACAAGCTTGGGGGAGGCTTCTCCGGTTGATTTATGCTTTGCCTGATCATCATCTTAAGAAAAATGAAATACTTGATATCTTTTATAATGGACTAACCGATGCTTCCAAGGACCACTTGGATAGTTGTGTTGGTTGTGTTTTCAGGGAAAGAACAGTCGATGAAGCTGAAATATTATTGAATAATATGTTGACTAACGAAAATAATTGGACTCTTCCCGCGCCAGTTCCTGAAGTAATTCCTGAACCAATTGAGCCAACTCCTGAGCCTATTCCTAAACCCACTCCCAAAAAGAGAGGTGTTTTATTCCTCAGTCCTGAAGATATGCAAGAGGCAAAGAAATCAATGAAAGAAAAAGGTATTAAAGCTAAAGATGTTAAGAATTTACCACCTATTGAAGAAATACATGGTCTGAATATACCGCCTGAAGAACTACATTGTCTTGATAACCCGACACAGGTAGTAAAGGTAAATTCTCTCTATAGATATGATAAAGTTGAAATACCCTATACTAAATTTCATAGCCATGCTTAGATGAATTTGATGACTTTATGGCTAGACAAGAAAGTTTTAATGCTTATGTTGGTAGAGAGTTAAAGAATAATGCTTTCGAGATAGGACACGTAGGTGATAATCTGGCTAGAGTTAAAGATGAACTTCACCGCGTTAGCAAATATGCTTCTATGGTTGCTACTCAAGCTGAGCAAGTAATCAAGGCTCAAAATGATTTGCTTGATGAATTTAATAATAAAAATGACTTTGCTATTAGAGTGGCTACTAGAACTGGTAGAATGACTCAGGAACCTTTGTATCCTGAAGTCCACCCTAAAAGAATGGAACAAGATTCTCAGAATAATAATCTAGATGTTCCTAGTTCTTCTAAGAAGAAGAAAAATAAGAAGGATAGGACTGTGCAAACTTCTAGTGAACCTGCTGTAGACACACTTGAGAATCCCAATAATACTTCTATCTCTGATGCTGAAACACAATCCGTAGATGAACATGAACCTGATGATAATGCTAATAATGATGTTCATGTGGATGCTCAACCTAGTAATAACAATGATGTAGAGATTGAACCTGCTGTTGATCTTGATAACCCACAATCAAAGAATCAACGTTATGATAAGAGAGATTTTGTTGCTAGGAAGCACGGTAAAGAAAGAGAACCATGGGTTCAGAAACCCATGCCCTTTCCTCCTAAACCATCCAAGTCAAAGGATGATGAGGATTTTGAGCGCTTTGCTGAAATGATTAGACCTATTTTCTTACGTATGCGCTTAACTGATATGCTTAAAGTAAATCCTTATGCTAAATACATGAAGGATATCATCACAAATAAAATAAAGATACCGGAAGCTGAAATTTCCACCATGCTTGCTAATTATACTTTTAAGGGTGGAATACCAAAGAAACTTGGAGATCCGGGTGTTCCAACTATACCACGCTCCATTAAAAGAAATTCTGTTAGAACTGCTTTATGTGATCTTGGAGCCGGTGTTAGTGTTATGCCTCTCTCTTTATATCATAGACTTGAATTGAATAAGTTGACACCTAATGAAATATCTTTGCAAATGGCTGATAAATCAACTGCTATACCTATCGGTATCTGTGAGGATGTGCCTGTTGTGGTTGCAAATGTCACTATCTTAACAGACTTTGTTATTCTTGATATTCCCAAGGACGATAGTATGTCTATTATCCTTGGTAGACCTTTTCTTAATACTGCAGGGGCTGTTATTGATTGCAACAAAGGCAATGTCACTTTTCATGTTAATGGCAATGAGCATACGGTACACTTTCCGAGGAAACAATCTCAAGTTCATAGCATCAATTCTATTGAAAAAGTTCCAACTATAATTTTTGGAGGTTTTGAATTTCCTCTCCCTACTGTCAAGAAAAAGTATGATATTCTTATTGTTGGGGATTTTCATATCCTCATTGAGGTAACTTAGTGTTATTCGAAATTTCTCCGGTTCCGTGTTATTCGGAATGAGTTTGTTAACAAGACTTCATCAACCTTGTTAGCGGGTTCATTTTGATGATCATGAGATGGATGAAACTAGAAGGCACAACCTTCTATACCCTCTTTTTACTTTCTATTATTTAGAATAAATAAAGCAAAAATAATATTATTTCTCTGTTTTCTGATTTATCCATGCAATAAAAAATAGTCCAAAAATAAAAGTGCTCCAAATGCCCTGCAAATTTAGTATGATTTTTTCTGGAATATTTGAGGATTTTAGGCACTGAAAACACTTCAAAAGGGGCAAGCACCAGGCCACGAGAGAGGAGGGCGTGCCCCCCTGTAGGGCACGCCCCCTGTCTCGTGGGCCCCTGGTGGCTCCCCTCCACTTATGCAAGCACCCACACACTCCATATTCTACCCAAAAAAATCCCCATCCAGCTCAAGCACGAGTTCTAGCTTGTTTTGCTGCGATTTTCGATCTCTTAGCTCAAAGCTCCATTCACAAAACTGCTTTGGGAGATTGTTGCTTGGTATGTGACTCCTCCATTGGTCCAATTAGTTTTTGTTCTAGTCTTTATTCATTGTAAATCCTTTCTGCCTTGGTGACCCTGTTCTTGAGCTTGCATGTTAAATTTTTGAGGTCCCAAGTAATTCTAATGCATGATATAGGCTCTAGGCACTTGTAGGAGTAGTTGCTATCAATCTTGTTTAGTTTTATGCACTTTTATTTTGAAGTTACTAAAATTTCAGAATTTTTCAGAATATGTTAAGGAGGTTCTTTAAAGGCTCTTCTAGCCAAAGCTCTAAGGAAAAACAAGACAAAGAGAAGGAAGAACCCAAGTATAATCTTCCTCGCTTAGCGGAAGTACGACCGTGTGAATGGCCATGTGATGATTTCTTGAGAGAGGCTAGAATTTATGAAGACTTTTATGCTTTAACCAAGACTGCAGGCCTCACCGGTTTCATCAACGACCGAATCGATCAGTATCTCTTACTCGCCAATACTTTCGTGCAAAACTTTTATTATTATCCTAAAAAGTCACCGCCTGAAGTATCATTTTATTTATATGACGAGTTCAAAGAAATGTCTTTACATCATTTTTGCACGGTATGTAGGATACCTTATGAGGGAGAACTAGAGGAACCCCATCGTGAAGATGTGGTTGGCTTTGTTAATATTATTGTTGTAGAAGAGCCAAAGAAGGGTTCCGAAGCAAAAGTCTCTAGCATACACTTTCCTGTTTTACGCTACTTTACCATATTTGCTAGTAGATGCTTGATTGGTCATGGGAATAGTGGAAACTTGAGTGTTCCTGATATTATCATGCTTCAACATGCTTTGCTGGGAGACACTAGTTTTAATATGGGTGTCGTTGTTGCTAAACGGCTAGCCCTTAATCGTACAAAAGGCCCCATATTTGGAGGTATCTATGCTGCACGTCTTGCTAGACATTTTCAAATACCCATTAGGCATCATGAGGAAAAAGAGACTAAATTGCCTCTTCACATTTTAGATTACAAGAGCATGGTAGCACATAAGTTTATTGTTGATAACGAAGATAGGATGCTCTTATATAAACTTAGATTCAATAAGAAACACTTTGAGATTATTATCTTGCCTACACCTCTGTTGTTTGATTTGCTTGCAGAAAAATTTCTTGTCACACCGGAGGCGGTAAACAGTCATCGAGCTCAAGCTTTTACTCCAGAACCTGAACCTGAACTGGAACCTGAGCTGGACCCCTATCGTGCATCATCTGTCCAGTGGGATCCAGAGATGACCAACCAGTGGTATCCTGATTACACCTCTCATTACACCGGAGAGGGTAGCGGCGGTCCTTGGTATTAAACCAACTTAGGCCAAAAGCCTAAGCTTGGGGGAGTACGTATTTCTCACCGACTTTACATTCATGTTCACACACTAGTCGTCGGTGCTCATACTCTTTCATTGTATTATCCATGCTAGTTTAAATTCCTTTTTCTAGTCTTCTTCTTGTGTGTTTGATAAACCTTGAGAAAAACCAAAAAAATTAGTTAGTTTAAATTCCTTGCTTGTAGTAGAAATTAAAATGAAAACCCAAAAAGATTTCTAGTTCTTCTTTTATTTGTTGGGAGCTTTCCCATGTAAATATTTTTATTTTCTTTTCTTTCCTTTGGGGGTCGAGAAGACCTTATTGAAAATGCTTAGTGGCTCTTATATGCATGATTGTTTATTTATATTTAGAACCCATATTACTTGTCTTCTCTCTTGAGTTGAATGCTTGTAGATTCCAGCTTAGTCCAATGCACGTGCACTCTTATTATTATACACTTCGTTCGGCCGTGTGAGTGAAAGGCAATAATGATGATATATGATGGACTTATTGGGATGAGAAAAGCTGGTATGAACTCGACTTCTCTTGTTTTTGTAAATATGATGATTCATCGTTCCTGAGTCAGCTATTATGAAGTAAACATATTTGCAATGACATTTAGAGATTATAGTTACTTGTGTCATGCTTGATTAGCTATGAGTTATAATGGTTTACCTTGCATGCCAACATGCTATTAGAATGATTATGATGTGGTATGATGGGATGGTATCCTCCTTTAAATGAATTGAGTGACTCGACTTGGCACATGTTCACGCATGTAGTTGAATCAAATCAACCCAGCCTTCACAATATTTATGTTCATGGTGGATTATATCCTACTCATGCTTGTACTTGGTGTGAATTAATTTTAATGCATGCTTACGACTGTTGTCGCTCTCTCAGTTGGTCGCTTCCCAGCCTTTTGCTAGCCTTCACCTGTACTAAGCGGGAATACTGCTTGTGCATCCAAACTCCTTAAACCCCAAAGTTGTTCCATATGAGTCCACTATACCTTACTATATGCTGTATCTACCTGTCGTTCCAAGTAAATTTGTATGTGCCAAACTCCAAACCTTCAAATGAAATTTTGTTTCGTATGCTCAAGCAGCTCATGTAACAACTAGGGCTGCCTATATCTTCCATGCTAGGTTGGTTATTCTCAGAGAAGTGGACTCCGCTCCTCATTCACGAGAAAGGGCCGGTAACCGGGATGCCTAGTCCCATGATCCAAAAAGATCAAAGCAAATCAAAATAATTAAACAAAACTCCCCCAGGGCTGTTGTATGTTTGAGGTACTCGTTGTTTCGAGCAAGCCATGGGTTGATGCTTGTTGGTGGTTGGGGAGTATAAACCTTTACCATTCTGTTTGAGAAATGCCTATAATGCATTTAGTGTGGAAGATACAGTTATCTCATAGGTGTTGCGTTGACAGCAAAAGTATGCCGCTCAAAATGTTATTCAATCTCTATTTTAAAATCGAGCTCTGGCACCTCTACAAATCCCTGCTTCCCTCTGCGAAGGGTCTATCTATTTACTTTTATGTTGAGTCATCACCCTTCTTATTAAAAGCACCCGCTGGAGAGCGCACTGTCATTTGCATTCATTATTATTGGTTTATATGGGGTATGACTTATCTGGATCTCTTTTACCATGAATTACAATGTTTATTCAGTCCTTGATCTTTAAAGGTGCTCTGCATTTATGTTTTGCGGTCTCAGAAAGGGCTAGCGAGATACCATTTTGTTATATCATGTTATGATTATTTTGAGAAAGTGTTTTCATCCGAGTTTTATTATTATGGCTCGCTAGCTCATTATGCTATTGATATGAGTAATTGTGAGACCTATGTGTTATTGTGAGTATGGTTAGTTCGTAATATTTGCTGAAACTTGAATGCTGGCTTTTCATATTTACAACAACAAGAGCAAACAGAGTTTGTAAAAGTTTTTCTTTTTCACTTTCAGTTTATCAACTGAATTGCTTGAGGACAAGCAAAGGTTTAAGCTTGGGGGAGTTGATACGTCTCCAACGTGTCTACTTTTCCAAACACTTTTGCCCTTGTTTTTGAACTCTAACTTGCATGATTTGAATTAAACTAACCCGGACTGACGCTGTTTTCAGCAGAACTACCATGATGTTGTTTTATGTGTAGAAAAGAGAAGTTTTCGGAATGACCTGCAAATCCACGGAGGGACTTTTCAGAATTAATAAAAAAATTGGCGAAAGAATTAGGGCCAGGGCGCCCAAGGCCTGTCCATGAGACAGGGGGGCGCCACCCCCCCTAGGGCGCGCCCCCCTATCTCGTGGGCCCCCCGGACCTCCTCCGACCTCAACTCCAACTCCATATATACCGTCTCGTGGAGAGAAAAAAATCAGAGAGAAAGTTTCATCGTGTTTTACGATACGGAGCCGCCGCCAAGCCCTAATCTCTCTCGGGAGGGCTGATCTGGAGTCCATTCGGGGCTCCGGAGAGGGGATTTGTCGCCGTCGTCATCATCAACCATCCTATGAAGGAAATATGCCCTAGAGGCAATAATAAAGTTATTATTTATTTCCTTATATCATGATAAATGTTTATTATTCATGCTAGAATTGTATTAATTGGAAACATAATACATGTGTGAATACATAGACAAACATAGTGTCACTAGTATGTCTCTACTTGACTAGCTCGTTTATCAAAGATGGTTATGTTTCCTAGCCATGGACAAAAGAGTTTTCATTTGATTAACGGGATCACATCATTAGGAGAATGATGTGATTGACTTGACCCATTCCGTTAGCTTAGCACTTGATCGTTTAGTATGTTGCTATTGCTTTCTTCATGACTTATACATGTTCCTATGACTATGAGATTATGCAACTCCCGTTTACCGGAGGAACACTTTGTGTGCTACCAAACATCACAACGTAACTGGGTGATTATAAAGGAGCTTTACAGGTGTCTCCGAAGGTACATGTTGGGTTGGCGTATTTCAAGATTAGGATTTGTCACTCCGATTGTCGGAGAGGTATCTTTGGGCCCACTCGGTAATGCACATCACTATAAGCCTTGCAAGCATTGTAACTAATTAGTTAGTTGCGGGATGATGTATTACAAAACGAGTAAAGAGACTTTCCGGTAATGAGATTGAACTAGGTATTGAGATACCGATGATCGAATCTCGGGCAAGTAACATACCGATGACAAAGGGAACAACGTATGTTGTTATGCGGTCTGACCGATAAAGATCTTCGTAGAATATGTGGGAGCCAATATGAGCATCCAGGTTCCGCTATTGGTTATTGACCGGAAATGTGTTTCGGTCATGTCTACATTGTTCTCGAACCCGTAGGGTCCGCACGCTTAAGATTTCGATGACAGTTATATTATGAGTTTATGAGTTTTGATGTACCGAAGGAGTTCGGAGTCCCGGATGAGATCGGGAACATGAAGAGGAGTCTCGAAATGGTCGAGACGTAAAGATCGATATATTGTACGACTATATTCGGAGTTCGGAAAGGTTCCGAGTGATTCGGGTATTTTTCAGAGTACCGGAGAGTTACGGGAATTCGCCGGGGAGTATATGGGCCTTATTGGGCTTTAGGGGAAAGAGAGAGGAGAGGTTGGGCGCCCCCCCCCCCCAAGGCCTAGTCCGTATTGGACTAGGGGGAGGGGTTGCGCCCCCTCCTTCCTTCTCTTCTCTTCCCCCTTTCCTTGACTCCTACTCCTACTACTTGGAAGGGGGGAATCCTACTCCTGGTTGGAGTAGGACTCCTCCTTGGCGCGCCTCCTCCTGGCCGGACGCCCCCTCCCCCTTGATCCTTTGTATACGGGGGCAGGGGGAACCTATAGAGATAACAACAATTGATCTCTTGGATCTCTTAGCCGTGTGCGATGCCCCCCTCCACCATAGTCCACCTCGATAATATCGTAGCGGTGCTTAGGCGAAGCCCTGTGATGGTAGAACATCAAGATCGTCACCACGCCGTCGTGCTGACGGAACTCTCCCTCGACACTCGGCTGGATCGGAGTCCGAGGGACGTCATCGAGCTGAACATGTGCTAGAACTCGGAGGTGTCGTAGTTTCGGTGCTTGATCGGTCGGGCCGTGAAGACATACGACTACATCAACCGCGTTGTGCTAACGCTTCTGCTTACGGTCTACAAGGGTATGTAGACAACACTCTTCCCTCTTGTTTCTATGCATCACCATGATCTTGCGTGTGCGTAGGAAATTTTGGAAATTACTACGTTCCCCAACAGTGGCATTCGAGCCTAGATTTTATGCGTTGATGTTATATGCACGAGTAGAACACAAGTGAGTTGTGGGCGATATAAGTCATACTGCTTACCAGCATGTCATACTTTAGTTCGGCGGTATTGTTGGATGAAGCGGACCAGACCGACATTACGCGTATGCTTATCCGAGACTAGTTCTACTGACGTGCTTTGCACACAGGTGGCTGGCGGGTGTCAGTTTCTCCAAATTTAGTTGAACCAAGTGTGGCTACGCCCGGTCCTTGAGAAGGTTAAAACAGCACTAACTTGACGAACTATCGTTGTGGTTTTGATGTGTAGGTAAGAAAGGTTCTTGCTCATCCCATAGCAGCCACGTAAAACTTGCAACAACAAAGTAGAGGACGTCTAACTTGTTTTTGCAGGGCATGTTGTGATGTGATATGGTCAAGACGTGATGAGATATAAGTTATTATATGAGATGATCATGTTTTGTTGAAGTTATCGGCAACTAGCAGAAGCCCTATGGTTGTCTCTTTGTTGCATAAGATGCAAGTGCCAAATAATTGCTTTACTTTATCGCTATACGATAGCAATAGTTGCAAGAGCAATAGTTGGCGAGACGACCATGTGACGACACATTGATATAGATCAAGATGATGAAGATCATGGTGTCGTGCCGGTGACGATAAAGATCATGACTGTACTTTGGAGATGGAGATCAAAGGCGCAAGATGATCATGGCCATATCATGTCACATATTTTGATTGCATATGATATTTATCTGTTATACATCTTATTTTGCTTAGTTCGGCGGTAGCATTTTAAGATGATCTCTCACTAATTATCAAGAAGTGTTCTCCCTGAGTATGCACCGTTGCGAAAGTTCTTCGTGCTGAGACACCACATGATGATCGGGTGTGATAGGCTCTACGTTCAGATACAACGGGTGCAAAACAGTTGCATGCACGGAATACTCAGGTTAAACTTGATGAGCCTAGCATATAACAGATATGGCCTCGGAACACGGAGACCGAAAGATCGAGCGTGAATCATATAGTAGATATGATCAACATAGTGATGTTCACCATTGAAACTACTTCATCTCACGTGATGATCGGACATGGTTTAGTTGATTTGGATCACGTGATCACTTTGAAGATTAGAGGGATGTCTATCTAAGTGGGAGTTCTTAAGTAATATGATTAATTGAACTTTAATTTATCATGAACTTAGTCCTGGTAGTATTTTGCAAATTATGTTATAGATCAATAGCTCGCGTTGTTGCTTCCCTATGTTTTATATGTGTCCCTAGAGAAAACTAAGTTGAAAGATGTTAGTAGCAATGATGCGGATTCAATCCGTGATCTGAGGATTATCCTCGTTGCTGCACAGAAAAATTATGTCCTTGATGCACCGCTAGGTGACAAACCTATTGCAGGAGCAGATGCAGACGTTATGAACGTTTGGCTAGCTCAATGTGATGACTACTTGATAGTTTAGTGCACCATGCTTAACAGCTTAGAATCGGGACTACAAAGACGTTTTTGAACGTCATGGACCATATGAGATGTTCCAGGAGTTGAAGTTAATATTTCAAGCAAATACCCGAGTTAAGAGATATGAAGTCTCCAACAAGTTCTATAGCTAAAAAGATGGAGGATAATTGCTCAACTAGTGAGCAAGTGCTTAGATTGTCTGAGTACTAACAATCGCTTGAATCAAGTGGGAGTTAATCTTCCAGATAAGATAGTGATTGGCAGAGTTCTCTAGTCACCATCACCAAGTTACTGGAACTTCGTGATGAACTATAATGCAAGGGATTACGAAAATGATTCCCGAGCTCTTCGTGATGCTGAAATCGATGAAGGTAGAAATCAATAAAAGAGCATCAAGTGTTGATGATTGACAAGATCACTAGTTTCAAGAAAAGGGCGAAGGGAAAGAAAGGGAACTTCAAGCAGAATGGCAAGCAAGTTGTCACTCCCGTGAAGAAGCCCAAAGCTGGACCAAAGCCTAAAACTGAGTGATTATACTACAAATGAAATGGTCACTGGAAGCGGAAATGCCCTGAATATTTGGTGGATAAGAAGGATGGCAAAGTGAACAAGGGTATATGTGATATACAGGTTATTGATGTGTACCTTACTAGTGTTTATAGTAGCCCCTGAGTATTTGATACTTGTTCGGTTGCTAAAAATTAGTAACTCGAAACAGGAGTTACAGAATAAACGAAGACTAGTTGAGGGTGAAGTGATGATGTGTGTTGGAAGTGGTTCCAAGATAGATATGATCATCATCGCACACTCCCTATACTTTCGGGATTAGTGTTAAACCTAAATAAATATTATTTGGCGTTTGCATTGAGCATGAATATGATTTGATCATGTTTATTGCAATACGGTTATTCATTTAAAGTCAGAGAATAATTGTTGTTCTGTTTACATGAATAAAACCTTCAATGGTCATACACCCAATGAAAATAGTTTGTTGGATCTCGATCGTAGTGATACACATATTCATAATATTGATGCCAAAAAGATGCAAAGTTGATAATGATAGTGCAACATATTTGTGGCACTGCCATTTGGGTCATATAGGTGTAAAGCGCATGAAGAAACTCCATAAAAATGGACTTTTTGAATCACTTGATTATGAATCATTTGATGCTTGCGAGCCATGCCTTATGGGCAAGATGACTAAAACTCTGTTCTCCGGAACAATGGAACGAGCTAGTGACTTATTGGAAATAATACATACTAATGTATGCGGTCCAAGGAGTATCGATGCTCGTGGCGGGTATCGTTATTTTCTGACCTTCACAAGATGATTTGAGCAGATATGAGTATATCTTCTTAATGAAACACAAATCTGAAACATTTGAAAAGTTCAAAGAATTTCAGAGTGAAGTGGAGAATCATCGTAACAAGAAAATAAAGTTTCTATGATCTGATCGTGAAGGAGAATATTTGAGTTACGAGTTTGGTCTTCATATAAAACAATGTGGAATAGTTTCACAGCTCACGCCACATGGAACACCATAGCGTAATGGTGTGTCCAAACGTCATAACCGTACTTTATTGGATATAGTACAATCTATGATGTCTCTTACTGATTTACCACTATCGTTTTGGGGTTATGCATTAGAGACAGCTGCATTCACTTTAAAAAGGGCACCATCGAAATCCGTTGAGACGACACCTTATGAACTGTGGTTTGGCAAGAAACCAAAGTTGTCGTTTCTTAAAGTTTGGAGCTGCGATGCTTATGTGAAAAAGTTTCAACCTGATAAGCTCGAACCTAAATCGGAGAAGTGCATCTTCATAGAATACCTAAAGGAAACTGTTGGGTACACCTTCTATCACTGATCCGAAAGCAAGATATTCATTGCTAAGATGGATCCTTTCTAGAGAAGGAGTTTTCTCTCGAAAGAAGTGAGTGGGAGGAAAGTAGAGCTTGATAAGGTAATTGTACCTTCTCCCGAATTGGAAAGTAGTTCATCACAGAAATCAGTTCCTGTGATTCCTACACCAATTAGTGAGGAAGCTAATGATGATGATCATGAAGCTTCAGATCAAGTTACTACCGAACCTCGTAGGTCTTCCAGAATAAGATCTGCACCAAAGTGGTACGGTAATCCTGTTCTAGAAGTCATGTTACTAGACCATGATGAACCTACGAACTATGAGGAAGCGATGATGAGCCCAGATTCCGAGAAATGGCTTGAGGCCATAAAATCTGAGATAGGATCCATATATAAGAACAAAGTGTGGACTTTGGTTGACCTGCTCAATGATCAGCAAGTCAAGTTAAATAAATGGATCTTCAAGAGGAAGATGGACACTGATAGTAGTGTTACTATCTACAAAGCTCGACTTGTTGCAAAAGGTTTTCGACAAGTTCAAGGTGTTGAATACGATGAGATTTTCTCACTCATATCGATGCTTAAGTCTGTTCGAATCATGTTAGCAATTGCCACATTTTATGAAATCTGGCAAATGCGTGTCAAAACTGCATTCCTTAATGGATTTCTTAAAGAAGTGTTGTATATGATACAACCGGAAGGTTTTGTCAATCCTAAAGGTGCTAACAAAATGTGCAAGCTCCAGCGATCCATCAATGGACTGGTGCAAGCATCTCGGAGTTGGAATATACGCTTTGATGAATTGATCAAAGCATGTGGTTTTATACAGACTTTTGGAAAGGCCTATATTTACAAGAAAGTGAGTGGGAGCACTACTGCCTTTCTGATAAGTATATGTGAATGACATATTATTGATCGGAAATGATGTAGAATTTTCTGGAAAGCATAAAGGAATGTTTGAAAGGAGTTTTTCAAAGAAAGACCTCAGTAAAACTACTTACATATTGAGCATCAAGATCTATTGATATAGATCAAGACGCTTGATAAGATTTTCAATGAGTACATACCTTGACAAGATTTTGAAGTAGTTCAAAATGGAACAGTCAAAGAAAGAGTTCTTGCCTGTGTTGCAAAGGTATGAAATTGAGTAAGACTCAAATCCCGACCACGGCAGAAAATAGAAAGAGAATGAAAGTCATTCCCTATGCATCAGCCATAGATTCTATAAAAGTATGTCATGCTATGGACCAGACCTATTGTATACTCTGCCCTGGTTTGGCAAGGGAGTACAATAGTGATCTAGGAGCAGATCACTGGACATTGGTAAAAATTATCCTTAGTATAATAAGGATATGTTTCTCGATTATGGAGGTGATAAAAGAGTTCGTCGTAAAGAGTTACATCGATGCAAGCTTCTACACCGATCCAGATGACTCTAAGTCTCAATTTGGATACATATTGAAAGTGGGAGCAATTATCTAGAGTAGCTCCGTGCAAAGCATTGTAGACATAGAATATTTGCAAAATACATACGACTCTGTAATATGACAGACCCGTAGACTAAACTTCTCTCACGAGCAAAACATGATCATACCTTAGTTACCTTTGGGTGTTAATCACGTAGCGATGTGAACAAGATTATTGACTCTAATAAACCCTTTGGGTGTTGATCACATGACGATGTGAACTATGGGTATTAATCACATACAGATGTGAATATTGGTGTTGAATCACATGCTGATGTGCACTAGATTATTGACTCTAGTGCAAGTGGGAGACTCAAGGAAATATGCCCTAGAGGCAATAATAAAGTTATTATTTATTTCCTTATATCATGATAAATGTTTATTAATCATGCTAGAATTGTATTAACCGGAAACATAATACATGTGTAAATACATAGACAAACATAGTGTCACTAGTATGCCTCTACTTGACTAGCTCGTATCAAAGATGGTTATGTTTCCTAGCCATGGACAAAAGAGTTGTCATTTGATTAATGGGATCACATCATTAGGAGAATGATGTGATTGACTCGACCCATTCCGTTAGCTTAGCACTTGATCGTTTAGTGTTGCTATTGCTTTCTTCATGACTTATAATGTTCCTATGACTATGAGATTATGCAACTCCCGTTTACCGAAGGAACACTTTGTTTACTACCAAACGTCACAACGTAACTGGGTGATTATAAAGGAGCTCTACAGGTGTCTCCGAAGGTACATGTTGGGTTGGCGTATTTCGAGATTAGGATTTGTCACTCCGATTGTCGGAGAGGTATCTCTGGGCCCACGCGGTAATGCACATCACTATAAGCCTTGCAAGCATTGCAACTAATTAGTTAGTTGCGGGATGATGTATTACGGAACGAGTAAAGAGACTTGCCGGTAACGATATTGAACTAGGTATTGAGATACCGACGGTCGAATCTCGGGCAAGTAACATACCGATGACAAAGGGAACAACGTATGTCGTTATGCAGTCTGACCGATAAAGATCTTCGTAGAATATGTGGGAGTCAATATGAGCATCCAGGTTCCGCTATTGGTTATTGACCGGAAACGTGTTTCGGTCATGTCTACATTGTTCTCGAACCCGTAGGGTCCGCACGCTTAAGGTTTCGATGATAGTTATATTATGAGTTTATGATTTTTGATGTACCGAAGGAGTTCGGAGTCTCGGATGAGGTCGGGGGCATGACGAGGAGTCTCGAAATGGTCGAGACGTAAAGATCGATATATTGGATGACTATATTCGGAGTTCGGAAAGGTTCCGAGTAATTCGGGTATTTTTCGGAGTACCAGAGAGTTACGGGAATTCGCCGGGGAGTATATGGGCCTTATTGGGCTTTAGGGGAAAGAGAAAGGAGAGAGGCTGCCCCCCCCAAGGCCTAGTCCGTATTGGACTAGGGGAGGGGTTGCGTCCCCTCCTTCCTTCTCTTCTCTTCCCCCTTTCCTTGACTCCCACTCCTACTACTTGGAAGGGGGGGAATCCTACTCCCGGTTGGAGTAGGACTCCTCCTTTGCGCGCCTCCTCCTGGCCGGCCGGCCCCTCCCCCTTGATCCTTTATATATGAGGGCAGGGGGCACCTCTAGAGATAACAACAATTGATCCTTTGGATCTCTTAGCCGTGTGCGGTGCCCCCCTCCACCATAGTCCACCTCGATAATATCGTAGCGGTGCTTAGGCGAAGCCCTGCGACGGTAGAACATCAAGATCGTCACTATGCCGTCATGCTGACGGAACTCTCCCTCGACACTCGGCTGGATCGGAGTCCGAGGAACGTCATCGAGCTGAACGTGTGCTAGAACTCGGAGGTGCCGTAGTTTCGGTGCTTGATCGGTCGGGCCGTGAAGACGTACGACTACATCAACCGCGTTGTGCTAATGCTTCCGCTTACAGTCTACAAGGGTATGTAGACAACACTCTTCCCTCTCGTTGCTATGCATCACCATGATCTTGCGTGTGCGTAGGAAATTTTTGAAATTACTACGTTCCCCAACATCCTCCATCACCAATTTCATGATGCTCACCGTCATCTGTGAGTAATTCCATCATAGGCTTGCATGACGGTGATGGGTTGGATGAGATTTACAATGTAATCAAGTTAGTTTTGTTAGGGTTTGATCCCTAGTATCCACTATGTTCTGAGATTGATGTTGCTATGCTTAATGCTTGTCACTAGGGCCCGAGTGCCATGATTTCAGATCTGAACCTATTATGTTTTCATGAATATATGTGTGTTCTTGATCCTATCTTGCAAGTCTATAGTCACCTATTATGTGTTATGATCCGACAACCCCGAAGTGACAATAATCGGGACACTTCTCGGTGATGACCGTAGTTTAAGGAGTTCATGTATTCACTATGTGTTAATGCTTTGGTCCGGTTCTCTATTAAAAGGAGGCCTTAATATCCCTTAGTTTCCACTAGGACCCCGCTGCCACGGGAGGGTAGGACAAAAGATGTCATGCAAGTTCTTTTCCATAAGCACGTGTGACTATTTACGGAATACATGCCTACATTACATTGATGAACTGGAGCTAGTTCTATATCACCCTATGTTTTAACTATTGCATGAGGAATCGCATCCGGCATAATTATCCATCACTGATCCATTGCCTACGAGCTTTTCATATATTGTTCTTCGCTTATTTACTTTTTCGTTGCTACTGTTACAACTATTACAAAAACTCAAAAACATTTATCTTTACTGTTGCTACTGTTACCATTATTATCATACCACTTTTGCTACTAAATACTTTGTTGCAGATACTAAGTTATCCAGGTGTGGTTGAATTGACAACTCAACTGCTAATACTCAAGAATATTCTTTGGCTCCCCTTGTGTCGAATCAATAAATCTGGGTTGAATACTATACCCTCGAAAGCTGTTGCGATCCCCTATACTTGAGGGTTATCAATATACCTCGCCGGTAGTCTTTGTTATTTGAAGATCAACATTGTTTGTGTCATCATAAACATTATTGTCTATGTCATCATAATCAGAATCATAGTTCATGACTTCATCAGCTCGGTCGTCGAGATCGAATATCCTTTCATCACCCTCTCCGGTATTGTTCAGATATTGGGAGCCGTCATCTCCTTCATTCGGATCATCTAGCCTGCCAGGGCTGCGTATGATGTCGAACAATTCCTCTTCTCTCTCTCTGCCGGTATTGTCCGCCATAGCTTTTACTTAACTAATACAGAAGAAATATAAAACAACTTAGTATTCAAATTACAATGCATGGATGCAATCAATAAGGAAAAACTGAATCATATAGTACATAATATATGCATCGTCTCAATTAATATATAATCTCGAATACATCATCGTCTCGAATAATATATATAGTCTCGAATACATCGTCTCGAATATTATATATCGAATACATCACTGGCTAGATACCTAACAAATATCGAGTACTACAGAAGAATCTAGGGCGCCACTCGCGGTTCCTGGAGCGCGGGCGGTGGACACCCAAAGAGAAGGAACTATCACAGGATCATATCTCCGGTCATCTGCCCAAAGAACCTGCCAAGTAGTGGAGAACCTGACGTGGTCCATAGCAACCATGTAGCGATGGACGTGCTCGTCTTCCTCCCTGACACGGCGACGCACCACCTCCGGCGGGGCTGTCTGCCTCTGCACCGAATGTGGCCCACGCGAACGCCACCAAAGGAGATCAGGGTCGACGACGGGACCCGAGGTTGGGTTCCTCACCAAGCGGCGCGCCCCTCCAGGTAGCACCTCTCAGTGCCAGCCCGGAGGAGCCCAGTCCCGGACATTGGTCCTCTAAAGCATGACGTCGTCGTGAACGGGTCGACGTCGAGGATGCGGGCTGGGCATATCGTCGAGAACAAATACTATATGCCCGCAAAAAGTAACATTTTTATATGATTGGATTGTGATAACTAAAATTCTATATGCAAATTCTAACAATTTGACATTAATCTAATTCATCTAACTAAAACTAATTCGAAAATTTGTAAAATTTATAATATTTCTATAACTAAAAAAATAAAAATTGCTAACATTTCTATAAATATGTCTATAACTAAAAAACAGAAAAAAAATTATAACATTTCTATATATATATATATAACTAACATTTCTAATATTTCTATATATATATAACTAACATTTCTAATATTTCTATAACTAAAAAACAAAAAAAATTCTAACATTTCTATAAATAATTCTATAACTAAAAAAAGAAAAATTTCTATAAGTAAAATTTATAACAAAAAAAACTAGTGTGTGTGTGTGTGTGTGGATATGGCTGCCGGGGCATGAGCTCACCGGCAAGGCGATGACGAGGCGGCGACAACGGGGCGACAGGACGGGGCGGCGACGATGGGGCGACGAGACGGGGCGGCAACGACGGGGCGAGGCGCGGCGACTGGGACGACGACGGGGATGGGGACGGCCGGGGACGACGGGGACGAGGACGGCCGGGGACGA
>NC_041381.1:580145698-580185007 GCF_002162155.2 Triticum dicoccoides | reverse complement strand
CCGGTTGGTGCCACGACCCGGTACTAAATGTCTGTGCTGGCGCAGGTTCGTGCGGCAAGTTTAGTCCCACCTCACTAGCCGAGGGGCGTCCGCACTGGTTTATAAGCCCCAGTGCGGTAGCTCTCTCGAGCTCCTCTCCAAAGCTGGCCTACTGGGCCTACCTGTTCTATGCTGCCCTGTGGGCCTACTGGGCCGCTGCGGGCCTGCATCCTGGCCCAACAAAATGTTGTGTTTTTAGTCGTATGCAGGCCGCTCAGGCCCATTAGGCGGGCTTTTTTATTTTCTTAAATGTTTTTGCTTTAATTTTTTTGCTTTATTTATTTTTGTTTTATTTATTTTTGAGTTGTTTTTTGCTGTATATAGAGTTTCTTTGTGAATATTTTTGCTTTAGGTTAGTGCCGGTAGTTTTCAAATTTGAATAGTTTAAATTTTGAATTATTTGAAATTTGTGTGAATCACTAGTTTGTGAATAACTTAACTTTGAAAATAGATTTTTCAGTGATTCTTTTTTCTTATGTTTAATATTATTAGTGTGTTTTATCATTATAGAGTTTCTTATGTTTAACTTAACTTTAAAATTTGTTTGCACATAAAATTTCTTCGCGTTTCAAATGCCAAAACACATAAGTACCCTAACTATTACAGAGATTCCCTCCTGGGTGTGAAACAAGAAGAAAGTGATGATAGTGAAGCCGATCACATCCCAGATCTTTGGGTGTGAAACTTTTTATTCGCGTGCGTCCCTTTGCACCGTAGACATGGAAAATCTTAATCATTTAACTGGGTGCTTGGGTAAATATTCACTGTGAATGGAGCAATTTCATCAAACTTTTCATAATCTTCTGACATGTGTGTCTTGTCATCCACTCCCACGATGTTTCTTTTCTCTGAAAGAACTATGTGGCGCTTTGGCTCGTCGTATGATCCATTCGCTTCCTTATCTTTTCTTTTTCTCGGCCTAGTAGACATGTCTTTCACATAAAAAACCCGCGCCACATCATTGGCTAGGACGAATGGTTCGTCTGCATATGCAAGATTGTTGAGATCCACTGTTGTCATTCCGTACTGCGGTCTTCCGTTACCCCGGTCGCCTCGTGTCATATTGACCCATTTGCACCGAAACAAAGGGACCTTCAAACCACCTCCATAGTTAAGTTCCCATATGTCCTCTATGTAACCATAATATGTTTTCTTTGCCATGTTGGTTGTTGCATCAAAGCGGATACCACTGTTTTGGTTGATGCTCTTCTTATCTTGGGCGATCGTGTAAAATGTATTCCCATTTATCTGGTACCCTTTGAAACTCATTATATTCGAAGATGGTAAATGGGACAGCGAGTATAGGTCATCTTCAATATCGCCATCATGCATGGCACATTTCTGCAACCAACCGGCAAAAGTCCTCATTTGTTCACGTGTAATCCAGTCGTCAGACTTCTCCGGGTGTTTGGAGGGTAGAAAATTCTTGTGTTCCTCCATATACGAAGCCACCAAGGCGGAATTCTGTAGAACTGTGTAGTGTGCTTCAGTGAGAGAATGCTCGTCCATACGTATTAATTGATCCCCTCCTATCGTGCCTTTTCCATCCAGTCTGCCCTTATGCCGCGATTCAGGAACACCAATCGGCTTAAGGTCAGGAATAAAGTCAATACAAAACTCAATGACCTCCTCATTTTCATGGCCCTTTGCGATGCTTCCTTCTGGCCTAGCACAGTTATGAACATATTTCTTCAAGGCTCCCATGAACCTCTCAAAGGGGAACATATTGTGTAGAAATACAGGACCCAAAACGTTAATCTCTTCGCAAAGGTGAACTAGGACGTGCGTCATGATGTTGAAGAAGGATGGTGGGAACACCAACTCGAAACTAACAAGACATTGCACCAAATCATTCTGTAGCCTTGGTATGATTTCTGGATCGATTACCTTCTGAGAGATTGCATTGAGGAATGCACATAGCTTCACAATGGCTAATCGAACGTTTTCCGGTAGAAGCCCCCTCAATGCAACCGGAAGCAGTTGCGTCATAATCACGTGGCAGTCATGAGACTTTAGGTTGTGGAACTTTTTCTCTGCCATATTTATTATTCCCTTTATATTCGACGAGAAGCCAGACGGTACCTTCATGCTGAGCAGGCATTCAAAGAAGATTTCCTTCTCTTCTTTGGTAAGAGCGTAGCTGGCCTGACCCTGATGTATGTCGTCTTTCTGTGCCTCTGGTGTATCTTTTGTCTTCCCATACATGCCCAAGAAGCCAAGCAGGGTCACGCAAAGATTCTTCGTCACGTGCATCACGTCGATTGCGGAGCGGACCTCTAGGTCTTTCCAATAGGGCAGGTCCCAAAATATAGATTTCTTCTTCCACATGGGTGCGCGTCCGTCAGCGTCCTTTGGAACAGGTTGTCCGCCAGGACCCTTTCCAAAGATTACCTTCAAATCCTTGACCATATCATGTACATCAGCACCAGTACGGTGGCGAGGCTTCGTCCGGTGATCCGCCTCACCTTTGAAATGCTTGCCTTTCTTTCTTACGGGATACCTGCTCGAAAGAAATCGACGATGTCCCAGGTACACATTCTTCCTACAACTCTCCAAATATATACTGTCGGTATCATCCAAACAGTGCGTGCATCCGCGGTATCCCTTGTTTGTCTGTCCTGAAAGGTTACTGAGAGCAGGCCAATCATTGATGGTCACGGACAGCAACGCCTTTAGATCAAATTCTTCCTGTTCGTGCTCATCCCACGCACGTACACCTGTTCCATTCCACAGTTGCAATAGTTCTTCAACTAATGGCCTTAGGTACACATCAATGTCGTTGCCTAGTTGCTTAGGGCCTTGGATGAGCACTGGCATCATAATGAACTTTCGCTTCATGCACAACCAAGGAGGAAGGTTATACAAACATAGAGTCACAGGCCACGTGCTATGGTTGCTGCTCTGCTCCCCAAAAGGATTAATGCCATCTGCGCTTAGACCAAACCATACGTTCCTTGGGTCACCTTCAAACTCCTCCCTGTACTTTCTCTTGATTTTTCTCCACTGCAAACCGTCAGCGGGTACTCTCAACTTTCCGTCTTTCTTACGATCTTCTCTGTGCCACCGCATCGCCTTCGCATGCTCTTTGTTTTGGAACAAACGCTTCAACCGTGGTATTATAGGAGCATACCACATCACCTTGGCAGGAATCTTCTTACTAGGGCGCTCGCCCTCGACATCACCAGGGTCATCGCGACTGATCTTATAACCCAATGCACCGCATACCGCGCAAGCGTTCAAATCCTCGTACTCACCGCGGTAGAGGATGCAGTCATTAGGGCATGCATGTATCTTCTGCACCTCTAACCCTAGAGGGCAGACAACCTTCTTTACTTCATACGTACTCTCGGGCAATTTGTTATCCTTTGGAAGCATATTCTTTATCATTACCAGCAACTTTCCAAATCCCTTGTCAGATACACCACTCTCTGCCTTCCATTGCAGCAATTTCAGTGTGGTGCCCAACTTTTTTTTGTCAGCTTCGCAATTCGGGTACAACAATTTCTTGTGATCCTCTAACAAGCGCTGCAACTTCTTCCTCTCCAAATCACTTGCGCAGTTTCTCTTTGCATCGGCAATGGCCCGACCTAGATCATCAGCGGGCTCATCTGATGCCTCTTCTTCAGCTTCTTCCCGCATTGTCGGCTCAGCTTCTTCCCCCATTGTTGTATCATCGTATTCAGAGAACCGATGGCCAGGATAGATGTCGTCGTCCTCTTCTTCTTCATTGTCTTCCATCATAACCCCTCTTTCTCCGCGCTTGGTCCAAACATTATAGTGGGGCATGAAACCGGACTCAAATAGGTGGACGTGAATGGTTCTTGACGTAGAGTAATTGTGACCATTCTTACAACCAGCACATGGACAAGGCATAAAACCATCCGCCCGCTTGTTTGCCTCAGCAGCAAGCAGAAAAGTATGCACGCCGTTAATGAACCCCGGAGAGCATCGGTCATCATACATTCATTGTCGGCTCATCTTCATTATACACAACACCGAATAGACCAAATTAATACAAGTTCATACATAAAGTTCATATACAACACTTAATTAAATGCAACATACAAATAACTCTCTAGCTAAAGAATTTAAATGCAACAACAAATGCATTCAAGATCGCAACTAAGGTAACAATTGATCCAACAACATAATGATACCAAGCCACACTATCAATGGCATATTTTCTAATCTTTCTAATCTTCAACCGCATTTTATCCATCTTGATCTTGTGATCATCGACGGCATCGGCAACATGCAACTCCAATTCCATCTTCTCCCCCCTCAATTCTTTTCATTTTTTCTTTCAAATACTCGTTTTCTCTTTCAACTAAATTTAACCTCTTGGCAATAGGGTCGGTTGGAATTTCCGGTTCACATACCTCCTAGATAAAAATATCTATGTCAACTTGATGGGCATAATTTGTCATAAACACAAAATGCAACAACTAGTTTTAAAAGAGAATATACCACATCCGAATCATAACAAGGACGAGGGCCGACGGGGATGGATATCAAAACCATGGCACTATGTTTAACAAACAACATGCGGGTAAGATAATTATACGAGTAACTATATATCCAAATCACACAAACATCAATTTGGTATGTAAAACATTCATGAACAAGAGCCTCACCACAAGGTGGTGCCAGAGACGGGACAGTGCGGGCGATTGACGGTGGTTACGACGGAGATTTAGAAGGGACTAAGTAAACCACACCTACATATGCAAACTAAGTGTTATTTTTGACCTCAAATTGCATATAAATCAAATACTAGCATATATAATTCCTCCCAAATTACTAAACTCACAAATGAATCACTATACAAAGCATTGCAAGAGCTAATCTAGCAATGAGAGATGAAAGGGCAAAGTTGCTAATCTTTGTGATCATTTGAATGGATGGGGGCCTTCAAATCTTGACAAATTTTGGGCAAAATTTGTGATGAGATCGAGGAAGAGAGGGGAAGAACAGAGGAAGTGAGGGGAAAGGGAAAGAGCCGAGCGAGCTCGGGTGGACGAAGGGTTTATGTACGACGACCTTTAGTACCGGTTCGTGCCACGAACCGGTACGACCTTTAGTACCGGTTCGTACCACGAACCGGTACGACCTTTAGGGCCATTGGTGCGCGATGGATCCCGGCCCTTGCCGGCGGGAGGGCTCCGTGTTTAGGTGTTTCTTCAAGTTTTGTTACGGTTTGTGTCCTACTCAAAAAGGCGAGACATCGGCGGCTTCTTGAAGATGGAATAAGGTTCTCCCCGCTGAGCCCACGTCCCAATGGTGTGTCTAGCATCGTCGGAGGGCGTGTGGAGGTGTGTCTCCGGCGAATCTCGCGAGATTTCGTCGGTGGTTGTCTTCGGTGGATCCGCTCGGATCCGGTCTTTGTTCGTCATTGTTCATGTGTCTTCAGGTTGGATCCTTTTGATCTAAAATTTTCTTCATCGGCGGCGATTGATGTTTTAAGGCGTTGGTCCTATGGGACCTAAGCAGGACGACTTCTCAACTGTCTATTACAACAAGTTGTGTCCGGCTCCGGCGAGGGAGGGGCGATGACGGCTGCGCGCCTTCGGCTCGCTTCAGTGCTTGTAGTCGTCGCTAGGTGGTCTACAAATCTGATTGTAATTTTTTATTATTTTTTGTGTTCGTTGTACTGCCATGATTGGAGATGAATAGATCGACAGTTTCCCGCTAAAAAAAATGTGCCAACCTGAATGTTTAATCCATGGATAGTTGTTTTTTCTGAACAAGGTGCAGGCTATTTTTCCTTTGCTCTAAATCTGTACGCAGAACTGACTGGGTTTGGAATACTAGAAGGGAACGAAGCTTCGAGGCAACTTCGTGCATTGATCTTGATCTTGATTTTTGTCAGCACTCAAGTGGAGGCTACTGTGGACCGTAAACCTGAAGCGCATTTGCTGCTCCTCGATGCGTAAACCCGTCGCACTCGTGTCGAAGCACACCCACGGCTCTACTAGTAGCTTGCACGGACAAAAACGATTCACGACATTGATCACAGGCGCCGAGCATACGTCTACGTCGCATGAGGTTTTTCCCTTCACTTTTGATGGTAACATCACATGAGCTGACGTGTTGATTTGTACTAGTATGTGTCATGCGTTATTATACCAATTCCAAACGTGGCATGTGCACTCCCGGGTGGTAGTACACAGTACACACTGTACGTTGCTGGAACATGATCACGGGTATTGCATCGATCGGTTAAGCTAGCTCAACCAACGACGGTGCTTGCTGCTATTACAAGAGATGCCACGCGTGCTTGAACAGGAGTGCAATGAACCGGCGACGAGTCACTGCTCCGTCGGTTTCACACACGTCGGCCGTGAAACGGCGGCGAATGTTCAACGCCGGGAGCAGTTTTCCAGCTGTTTTCTTCCCTACGTTTCTTTTAGGGGATTTTTCTTTCTTTCGTGCCCTTCAGTTGGCAATTCCTCTTCTTTTTGAACTTCAGTGGCATTTCCTACAATGCGCTTACTGCGCCAGCCCATTTCCTTTTTTCTGTTCTTTTTTTCTGTGTTCCACCTTCTGTTTCTATATTTTATTTTATTTTCCTTCAGAGTTGTTTATATTTCGGAAAATTTTCAAATGGTGAAACTTTTTTTCAGAATCAATGAACTATTTATTCAAAATTGATGGAAAATTTTCAATTCTATATTTTTTTCGAAATTCATGAACTATTTAAAATAATAATTAATGAAATCTTTTCAAAATTGGTGAACTTATTTTCAAAATCAATGAACTTATTTTTAAAATTGATGAACTTTTTCCAATTTTGTGAGCTTTGTATCAAAATGATGATTTTGTTTTCAAAATCAATGAAATTTTTTGGATTCCCTCTTTCTAAAAATGTTTTCTTTTGAAAAGTCAATTGTGACAGCTCAACTGACGACCCACCGAACCGCTTTTTAGGGAACGAGCAAACTAAAGTTAACGCCTCCTATTGGGCTGGCCCATGAGGGACGCGGCGCGGACGCCGTTTCTCTTAACACTGTTGAAGGTGTCGATTAGGAGTTCCACGTTGGGTTTTCTAAGGAGACGTCACCTGTAGTGGCAACCGCAAAATTGGAGCACGGTCCATAATTACCAAGCTGAGGACTTGTAGTGGCAACCCCAAAATTTGTAGACACTGATTTTTTTCTTTGAATTGTGGAAATATGTTTTTTTCTAAGTCAACCGATGCACCCGTCCACCAAAGGGCATTTCCTGTGTCACGCGTGCTTCAACAGTAGTGCAATGAACTGGCGACGAGTCACTGCTCCATCGGTTTCAGACCCCCCCCCCCCCTACACATGTCTAGTAGCGGACCTGCCCACTTTTTTGCGTCTCCACCTATTTTTCTATGTTTTCTTTTTTTATTTCCTACTTTCTTTTCATTTTTTTCTTTTTTCAAATTGCACGAGCTGTTTCCAAATTTTCATGAACCTTTTGTCAAAATTGACGGACTTCTCTTAATTTTTTAACCTTTTAAAGTTTTTTCTGAATATTGATGAACTTTTATTCAATGTTAATTTTTTTCGATGAAGTTTCTTTCAAATTTGTAAATTTTCTAGTTTTATGTACTTTTTTAAAAATATTTTTGAACTTTTTTTTCAAAATTGATGAACTTTTTGTTCAAAGCCGATGAACTTTTTTCAAATTTGTGAACTTTGTTTCAAAATTGATGAACTTTTATCAAAATCAAAAAACTTTTTTCAATTCGCTCTTTCGTTTTTTGAAAAGTCAACGGTGGAACGGTCAACCATGATAGGTCATCCCACGACATAGCGACCATTTTTTAGGGAACGAGGGAACTGAAGTTAATGCTTCTAGTTGGACAAGCCCATGCGGGATGTTGCACGGGCGCCCTTTCTCCTCATCGGTGCCGGCGGTTAGGAGCTTCCCCTTTGGGTTTATGAAGGAGACGTCTCATGTAGTGACGGGCCCTAGAATTTGAAGCACGGTCCATAATTGCCAGGCTGATGACCCAACCCACGCAAGAGCCATACACAATAATAAACTTTGTACTCTCCTGAATTTGGCCTATGAGAACTTATTATCAATGAATGATGTCTGCGTGTGGCAATCCAGGTTTATTCTCCGCAGATGTTATGTCTCATTTATAGTGAGGCTACCATAGGTCTCCTTGAAGGTTTTACCCCTGCGTTGCAGCTAATGGACTTGCCCATTTTCATCCTTTTTCCTTCGATGGATTTTGTTTCCTTTTCGCTGAGTTTGTTGGGTCTCGCCTGGGGTTTTTATGTTTTTTTACTTTTCTTTCTGTTTCCATTGTTTCTTCACAGATTTTTTTTCCTTAGCTTTTTGATATGTTTTCTACGTTTCTTTCATCATTTTTCTATTTTTATTTCTTTCTTTCTCGGTTTTTATTGGGCTTTTTTTGCTTTACTTTCTTTCTTTTTGTGTTTTTCTATTATTTATTTCTTTGTTCTCTTTCTTTCTTTCTTGGTTTTCTTTGCCTCCATTCCTTTGAATTAGTTTCTTTGGGCTTTTGATTTTGTTTTTTTTTGTTTTATTTTTGGTTTTAGCTTTTCTTCATTTTTATTTGTTTTTGTCATTATCATAGATTTTGTTTGGTTCAACACATGTTAACTTTTCTTAGTACACATTCAATATTTTTCGTACACATCTGAAACATCTTTTTATACACAGTTAAGAGTTTGAAATACATGTTTCACATTTTTGTGAACTTACATTTTTCCAATGTCTACTTTTTCCAATATGTGTTGTAAATTATTGGTATATACCTAATACTTTCTTAATACATGTAACATTATTCAAATATAAGTTTAACATTTTGTGATATAAGGTCATTTTTTTTCTATACACGTTTTAAACATTTTATAAATGCTTGATTAACAATTTTAAAATACAAGATTAACACAATATTGTTTACAATCATTTAGCATTTTTCAAAAGCTTGACAAAAAAATTTGAAATGCAATATTAACATTTTTAATACATTTTAAACTTTTTCCAAATAACATTTACCATTTTTGTAAAATGCGTGATTGACATTTTCCAAATACCTTTTAAACAATTTTCAACTGATTTATTTAAAAATAAAAATTAAAAAATCAGTTTTATCACACACATTGTTTATATTTTTCATATACATGAGAAACATTTTCTCTGTACACATTTATTATTTTTCAAAAGCTTGGTCAACATTTTTTTCAATTTTATGAAAAGTGATATAATATTATTATTTTCTAGAATATTAGAAAGTATAATCATAATATTAGAAAAACAAGAAAAAAAATCAAGTTGTGGCCCCATAAACCCTTGACGGAGGGTTCCGTTCGTCTCACAATAAGCGAGAAATAGGGGCGCCCATATTTCTCGCCTATTGCGAGATCTTTCCTCGTCTTGCCTCTGGCGCAGGGGCACCTTACCTTATTTCCAACGTCCCAATTGTATTTAATACACATTGTACATTTTTTTATACATTTGTAACATTGTTTTAATATAAATTGAACATTTTTTTCTAGTACATATTTCAACCTTTCTCTTAAAATAAATTTTAATCATTTCTAAATACCTATTGAACATTTACTGAATGGCATGAAACTTTTTCTTAAAATTCCATCAGCATATTTTTGACATAAGTTAACAATATTTTTATATGTTGTGAACTTTTTAAATTTGTACGAAACATTTATTTGAAACAGTTCAATCAATTTTCTATATTGTACGAACATTTTCGAATATAAACGAACTTTTTTGAAATACTGATCATATTTTGAACGGTGTGAAATATTTTATTTAAATTACACAAACCGTCTTTTACTGTGTAAAAATGTAAAATTACACGAACATTTATTGATTCTTTCCAAAATTTATTTAATGGGCGTCAACATTTTGTAGAAGTCACAAAGACTCATGCTTTCCAAATTTATGTAAATTAACTTTTTATTGGTATAGTATTTTGGGGACTACGGGAAAAATTGGAAAAATAAAGAAAACATAAAAGTAAATTAAATGAAAGAAACATAACGCGCGAATTTACATTTATAGAAACTACACCGCAAAAAACATTTATAAAACTAACGGGCCGGCTCACTAGCGCATCGCGCAGAGCAGGGGAAATGCTCGCACTGGTTACGGTCGAGACAAATTCCGGGAGCTCCTATTTGCCGCATTTTGCGGCAAATAGTCGGCGCGACCCACACAGGTGCCTCCACTGGGCCGGCCCATCTACCACGCCCGCATCACTTCAAAAAGATGTACAAATATGAAGGGCGCGAGGATTCAAGCTCAAGACCTCGGATTCATAGTGGCTGCGGCACACCACCACGCCAGACGGGTATAGCTGATTTTACATAGCGCGAAATCTTATAAGAACACAAAAGCAGCGTTCACATATGAAAACATTTTCGGGAAAATCAAAACATTTCCTGCAAAAAAATGCGATTTCTTTCTGAAATGATGAATATTTTTCAAAACAGGACCACTTTTGAAAATGATGGACAATTTTTTTGAAATAGAAACTTTTTTAAAAAATGATGATATTTTTTTAAAATGGGAACATTTTTTGAAATTCGACAATCAAACTTAGAAATGCGAATATGAAACTCCTGGACAAAATTCGAAAACTTGGAAATTGTTTTTTGAACCTCATGAAAAAAAGGTAAACATGAACATTTTTAAAAAATTTTGAACAACTTTTCTAAATGAGAACATTTTTAAAACGTGAACACGTTTAAAATTGTGAACAAAATTTTGAGAATGCGATCATTTTCTGAAATTGTGAACAAAAGTTTGAACGTGCAAACATTTTTTGATATTTCTGAACATTTTTTGAAAAATCGGAACAAATTTTGAAAAAGTGAACACATTTTGAAATTCCAAACGATATTTGAAATTTTTGAACAAAATAAAGAGGCGAACGAAAGAAGAATAAAAAGGAAAAGGAAAATTGAAAAATACGAACAAATTTCGAAAAATGGGAACAAATGTGAAATTCCAAAACTTTTTTGAAAATTTGAACATTTTTTGAAAATCAGGAACAAAACTTGAAAAATGGGAACAAATGTGAAATTCCAAAACTTTTTTGAAAATTTGAATTTTTTTGAAAACAGGAACAAATTTTGAAACAACGAACAAATTTTCAAAATATAAACATATTTTGACATTTTTTGAAAAGAACAACATATCTTTTGAAAACCTGAACAAATGAATTGGAACATTTTTTAAAGCCTAACAAAAGTATTGAATATGTTGAACTTTTTCTGAAATTGCGATTTTTCTAAAGCAGAAATAAAAGAAAGAAAGAAAAAGAATAACGAAATGAAAAACACGAAAAAAAGAAACAGATAATTACCAATCTCTAGCATGTATATCACACAAGCGTTTTGGAGGTCTGATGGCTAGCAACGCAGCTCTAGGCGTGTTAGGGTCAAGGTTCAATTCCTCGCTCGGTCATTTTTTGCGAGATTTTCTCTGTATGAATCATCTGTCATGGGCCGGCCCGTGAACGATCGATGGGCGTGCGATCTGCCGACAGTTTGCCGCATAATGCGGCGAATAGGAAATTCCACAAATTCCCACGTCAATGCACGCCAATTTTACATGTGGCCTATTATGATCAACTCTTATTTGAGGCGCTCAGCACCGGTTATAGTGCGCCGGTTATAGCTGCGAGGCACTACTCGGCCTCGCCTCAGGGAATCGTGCCTGGGTTGGCCCAGTTACCATTTGTCACATCACGCTGATACCGTGATGATGACACACATGATTTTTCAATTCCATTAACTCAACATCTTATTTCTGATTTTTAAAATTTAGGTTTTTATACTTAGAAATAATATAACTACATATACTTTTTTCAGAAAATATTAATCTTGTATTTGAACAAAGTTAAACATGTATAGAAAAATATTTATGGGGTATATGGAAAACGTTATTTATATGTATGAAAAAAATTTATGACAAAAGAAATGTCGCATGTTTCAAAAGAGTAAGTGCCACTTTAAAAATTGTTTTTACAGTCTTGAAAAATGTTCGTGTAATAAAAAAACTCATCATTAAAGAAATGTACTTCACATCTAAAAAATGTTTTCGAGTTTCAAAAATGTGTTCTTGACATTTTGGAAAAAATATTTCTAAAAATCTAGGAAAATGTTTGCACAGTTCCAACGTAGTATATAAACAATTATAAGGTGTATTGGCAACAAATAAATACACTCAAAAAGTTTCAGAATAATATTTAAGAAAATCCGAAATCATGTACTTAAAAATGTTAAATGTATGCAAAAAATATTTTAGATCTTTATGAAAAATGGAAAATGCGCATAAAAAGTAGACATGAAAACATATAATTTGGAAAAATGTTAATAATGTACTCCCGCTGTTTAAAAAAAGTGTCTTGGCTTTATTCAAATTTGAACTAAAGCCACGACACTTTTTTTGGGATCGAAGGGAGTATTTGCTAAATGTTTAATGAGTACAAAAAAATGTAAACATGTTTAAAAAACCCCAAAAAATGATAAAAAATCAAAAAAACCAGTAAACAGCTGACAAAGAAAAAAAAAGGAAATGTAAAAGAAAACTGAAGAAAACAAAGAAGAAACAAACGAATATAGTTGTCACAAAAATAAGAAGCCTAAGATACAGTGAAAAAAGGCTGAAGTATTACCAAGAAAGAAAAAAACCATGGAAAAACAAAAAACCATAGAAATAAAAAATCGAAAAAGAAATATAAAAAAAAACCGATGAAAACATTGTACAGCGAACCAACGAAGTGGCCGGGAGGCTGCGATTGTAGCAGACTTAATGCGCGGGCCAGCTTATCATCTCCTGTGGGCGGTTCCTAACAGCAACCAGTACAGGCGAGACATAGCCCGGGCGCCGGTTATAACCCATTGAACAAACCGGCGCAAACACTTTCCCATTTTCTTTACCTTAAAAAACGTATTCACGCAAGAGATTTAAACACCCGACTTCCTGGTTTAGTACGACCCGCAGAAACCAACTGCAAAAGCCTATGACTGTGCATACTTTTTTTCTTGTTCTTCGTCAAATGCGCCTCCACTGTTTGGTTTTTTGGCCTTTTTCTTTTGTTTTTTTTCTTAGGCATTTTTTTCATTTTCTTCTCCATTTTAAATTCGCTAACCTTTTTAAAATCAGGAAGTTTTCATAAATTATTGAACTTTTCCAATTCGTCGAAACATTTCTTAAATTCACAAGCTTTTTTCCAATCAGAGATTTTTTTAAATGCACTAGTTTTTCTAAAATCGATGAACTATTTTTTAATTTTTATGATCTTTTTCAAAATCAGTGAACTTACCCTATTCAGGAACTTTTTTTTCAAAATCGATGAACTTTTCTTAAATACTTCAACATTTTTTTAAAAATAAGTGTATGAACTTTTTCATTTTTTATGAACTTTTATCAAATGTGATGAACTTTTTGAAGAAAGGTGAACTTTTTGATATTCATAAATTTGTTTTAATTTTTATGAACCTTTTCAAATTTCACTATCTTTTTGAAATTGATGAAAAATTCAAATTCACAAACTTTTTTCCAAATTCTCGAAATATTTCTCAAATTTGTGTTTTTTGCAAAATATATATATATTCAAAATTGCAATATTTTGCAAATTCATGAACTTCATGGTCTATTGGGCCTTAGTGACTCACCATTTTGGGTCGTCTCAGTAGACCGGTTTTGGGAAGCAAATTGATCAGTTTAGATGATTTTAGAGTGTCTAAAAAAAGATGATTTTAGAAGCTTTCGTGCAAGTTTTTTCCCCTTTTACGGCTATGCTTTTTCAAGTGATGTTATAGAGCGATAGCTACGTTTCCTCTGCAGGTTCAGTGCAATTGTTCTTGTAGTGTTTAGGTTTATCTCCTCGCACGATCGATCTTACGGACCTATTGCGTTTTTGTCAAACTGTCTTGGCACTTTGGTTGGTTTGATTGAATTTTTGTTTAGCTGGAGTCTTTCCTTTATTACGTTAAAGATTAAAGATCTTGCAATTCTACTGTATGCACTTCTAGGGGATAATTCCCGGCCCAAGTTCGTTGATCGTTTGTGGCTTCCCATCTTCCCGGATAGGCGAATCCAGAGGCTCTCTAGAAACTTTATTGGTAATCATGCGTGTAGACGTACAAGTAGCAGTGTCGCCACTCCAGTCTTAGTACAATGTCTTTGTTGAAGGCTTGGGAGAATTTTGTCTGTCAACAAATATTACCATGAAGAATGTGCATCTAAGAGATTTTATTGTAATTATTAGTTGTAAAAGTTGCTTTGTAATTACTTGGATCTTTTTATTTTGAGAAGGATGATGACCCCCGGCCTCTGCATCTGGGAGATGTATGAAGCCACTTCTTGGATCTTTGATCCAAAGCATTGTACATGTAATGATTTTCTTTGTTTGAATAGAGTTACATGTATGTGTTTTCAAGAAAACATGATGCACTGCGAGTTGTAGAGCTACCAGATATTTTTTTTCGAGTGTACAGAATTCGTGTATCATAGCCTTATAGAAGGAAGAGAGTTAATTACTACCTCCATTCCTAAATACTACAAGGTTTTCAGAGATTCCTATATGGACTACATATGAAGCAAATTATGTGAATCTACGCATTAAAATACATTTATATACATCTGTATGTAGTTCATATTGAAACCTCTATACCAAAAGACTTATATTTAGGAACGGATGGAGTACAAGACATGGAAACAATGCTCCCGCCAGAAATGGGAAAGAAGCAACACTCAACTCCTACTCCAGCAACAAACCGAATCCCTCACAAAAGATCAGATGAGCCTCCTGGCCAACCCCCACATTGCTGAACTCCTCAACAATGCACGAGACAGTTGCGAAAGACACGCCCATTGCGCTGTCTCCAAGTGTTCCTGTTATCAGACTTGCTTCCTTGCACTCGAGTAGGGTGACTTTTGCGCGCGGGAACTACCATAGTATTCGAGGTGATAGATTCAGCTTCTTCTTGTGGGAAAGATTTTCCTGCAGGCCTCTTGATCTCCAGTCCTCTAGCCTGCCGTGAGCCGCTGAGCATCAACGCCTCTCATGAGTGTCTGTTTCCTGCGTGTGCCATGTCAGCAAGTATCACATCCACAGCAGCGACGTACAACGGCCATAAAACCTCGATCCAGCAGCAGGGGCCGGCGCATATGAAGCCATATTTAGTCCAGCGGCCCAACTGCCACGCCGCATGCTATCTTACTACCTGCATCCACATTTCGGTCTCATATTTACTGCAGTTTTTTGTCTCCTTTCCCTACACGTCTAGCTTTAATTTGCCGTGTGCCAAGGTGCTCACGTGGCAGTCTAGTCTAATCTACACCACGTAACTAGTAGTCCTTGGATAAGCTCGGAAGCTAGACGAGATGGTGGAGTTTGATGTGGTCGTACTTCCCCACACACACACCCTAAAAAGTAAAAAAGTAAAAGGCTGGCGAGAAGGCAGCATGCATGCCGCTAGCGTACGTAGGGAATAGTAAAGACACGCAGCTCAACTCAAGTCTGGAACTGCCAGTGCAGACCGACGTCTGTTTCTGTTTGCAGTGCAATTACCCAGCCCTTTCGGCCTCTCCAGAGACAACAGCAGTTTTACTTTCCTCCGTGGTAGCCAGGGTCTGCCGGCCGGGCCGGGGGACCGAGCTAGAGCCGTAGAGCGCAGCAGCCGCATCTATCTACTACTACACGCTGAGGTGAGGAGCATCTACGGTGGCAGGCAGGCAGGCGGCGATCGAATCGAGCACACACGCAGCGCCTATGGCATGATCAATGCCACTGCGCGCGGCACGGCGCCGCTGCCGCAAGCGGCTGCCGGCCGGGGCGCGCGCATGCCGCCGCGGCAGAGAAAGGGGCGGCCAATGGAAACCGAAGCGGATCCCAGCGCAGATACGACCGATCTCGATGCCCATGTTCTGGCTCCTGCATCGGCGTACGTGGCCTCCAGCTAAAGCCTGCATCTGCATGCCACTGCTTGGTCCCTCCCCATCCCATAGGTGCCTCAATTGATCTGCGTGGGCGTGCGTGCGTGGTCGTCGAGGGAGGGAGATGGCCACCTGCAAACTGCAACTGATCATGGCGCCGAGATCGAGATGCTGCTGCCGAATCTGTGGCAGTGTCAGTGTGGATCAGGCCGTGCTGCCTGTTGGGCTGCATGCAAAGCAGTGCATGCCGGTGTCACTGCCAGTTCTCACCGATGGCAGCCAGTGCTTTGAACCCTCTTCGGGTCGGGACCAGCTTTTGCCCGTCGCAAGCTGCGACAAACGCAGGCGATCGGATCGATCCGGCCAGTGTGCAAAAGTAGCATTGGCTACACTTTCCCATGGATCCTACTACCAGCTATCATCATCGCCTACGGCCTTGCCAAGAGCATACACTGCAGTCGATCATCTTTGCAACACGGGAGGAAGTTTTGTACTGGTTCTGGTCGGTGTGTGTATCTGGCTTTCTGCATGTAGTACATTTTTTAGGGAAACTGCATGTAGTAAGTTTCTTGAAACTGCATGTAATATAGTATTTTCCAAAATTATTAAACTAGTTCCATACATTCTGACTAACGAACGTCGAATCGTTGATACAATCGTTCAATACAAAGGTCGTCATGAAGGACAGAACACTCCCCACTAACAATCAATCTGATCAGTTCTCTCGATTTAGCGTCTCAACACGTCTTACCAGGGAATAAACTGAAGAACACCCAAATATATCACATAAATATGATTAATTAGCTTGTCGATCATATACAACTTAGATGCCCTCCAAATGATTTGGGGGGCGACGTCTTGCTACTACCAGCGAAGGGAGGGATGGAGCTCCTCACAATGGAGGCAGTCAAGTGGCATACGGAGGGGCTGTAAACGGTAATCAACCGCGCTCTTCGGTCAGTGGTGACTGGCAACACGGTGATGTGTTTGATGCTATGGAGCCCTGGATTTTGATGCTCACCCAGAAGAGGGAAGCTGCTGGTCCGTTCCGTCACCTACCTTCCCCTTTGCCACCTCCCTAGCCTAGAATTGGTTGGGTGGCAATGGGCGATGGGCCGGGCTCGCAGACCGGTCGACATTCGGCGTGGTTAGCAGGCAACTAAAATTGTTTTGGTTAGATCTGGGATGGCGGCGTTCATTGCCACCAACACTACTTCTCGTGTTACCGTCGATAGCGGCGGAGCATACCTATAATGGAAGGTTCCATTGATGGCTCTTCTTTGAGAATTGTCTTTCAGCCAAAGCAGGCTAGGCATTGACAGGGAATTTCGGATGACAGGAATATGCATGGCAACACGATCTGGAGTTCAGTGGTTTGCTCCGACTGTCCGACAGCGACAAACTTACACCTTCTCCTTCTAATGGTGGTGTCGTGCTAATGTTTTGTATTTGGTTAGACACGACACCCATGATGTTTTTATTATAGTCATGTTTGTGAGGCATGATATCTAGTGTAAAAACAACTAGATGGGTAAATCTTTGAGAATAGCTCTCCTCCTGGTTCACTATATCAAGAAAAAACTTAGGCGCATGTACGTGTAACCTGATCACTTGCTACACAGCAAATCCAATTAATACATGTTCAACGTTCTAATTTTATGTGTGTTGTGCCTTTTGAGAGATGCTATGTCGCTTACGAAGCCTTTTATCCCAAACAAGTTGGGGTAGGCTAGATATGAAACCCTTTCACGAGGACTTCCCAGGAGGTCACCCATCCTAGTACTACTCTCGCCCAAATGGGTTACATACCCAAAAGACTGGCTAGTTTTTACGTTGGCTCGCCAAGCCTATCACAACCCTTAGATATGAAACCCTTTCACGAGGACTTCCTAGGAGGTCACCCATCCTAGTACTATTCTCGCTCAAATGGGTTTCATACCTATGGGACTGGCTAGTTTTTACGTTGGCTCGCCAAGCCTATCACAACCCTCCTCCTTTACCCGGGCTTGGGACCGGCTATGCCTAGAAGACATAGGCGGAGTTTGAGAGATGCTATGTAATTTTTAAAAATTGTTCATGCATTTTAAAATGTTTGTGAGTGCTCACATATTAAAATAATAGTCATATAATTTGAAAATTGTTCACCTTTTCTAAAAAAATCATGTAATTCTAAAAAGTGTTCACATTTTTTCCACTCCCCTCCCTTCCTCCCTCTCCCCTCCCCTGCGCCTCTGCGCCTCTGCGCCGGCGGCCACTCCAGCTCCGGCGCCCACCTCTCCACGCCGGGCTCCACTCCGGATCCGGTGTCCACCATGGCCTCCCGCGTCTCGCTCTCCGCGGGTTCGTCCGGCTCCTCGGCAGTCCCTTCTCCGTCGCCGGCCCCGTCCAGGCCCCCGCTGAGATCCATGGTGCTGGTCCCGGACGTCGTTGGGACGGCGCGGGGTCCGATCGTCTGCGACGGGCCCTCCGTTCCTCGTGCTGGCTCCGCAGTTGCCGGTGGCTGGCAGGCCCGGCCGGAGCGGAGGGTGGGGCCCTCGAGGCCGCGCTCTCCCCCTGGTCAGGCCAGGTGCTCCCCTCCGGGCAGATGGCCCGACATCTTGCCCTCCTCCAGGCCTCCCAGGGCCGCATCCCGCCGGAGCTGATCGGCTGCTGCTACAACTGCGGCAGTGACCGCCACATCTCCGCCAACTGCATGAACCCGCCGGTGTGCGTTCGTTGTGGGGAGCATGGCCACATCTCGAGGGGCTGTGCCAACCCGAGGCGGCGCCCCCGCAGCCTTTCGCCTGTGGATCTGCCTCGCCCACCTCCGGCGCTTCGCCTTCGCCCCCCCCCCCGCCCCCCTCCCCGGCACCTGTTGCGCTGGCGGTGCGTCAGCCTCCCTTGCCGCCGCCTCCTCCTGGTCCGGTGCCGGCAGGGGCTGTCCGTGTGGGGGTCCCGTGGAGTCGCGTTGTCCAGGCTGAATCGGTGGAGAGCGTGCGTGGCCCTGGCTTCTCGGTGCCTTTCGAGCCGGTGGTGTCGCAGGCTGGCCAGCGGCCGGCTTTCGAGGATCAGGTGGACTGCGTCTTCCTGGAGGCCGGTCCGGACTTGCGCGCCTTGGAGGAGGAGCTGGCGAGGGCTGTCGTGGTGTCTGTGGTGGGTTCGCGCCAAGCTGCGGACTTGTCCACGGCTGCGGCAACCATCGTGGCCAAGTTGCAGTTTGCGCCTGGTGACATGTCGATCAGGGATTTCTTTCCTGAGGATTTCCTTGTGCTGTGTAGTTCGGTGGATCTGAGGAACAGGATGCTTAGGCGGGGCCGCGCCGGGACTTCGCAGTTTGATCTTGTGTTCTCGCCATGGTCTCGGCATGCCAGGGCCACCAGCATTGCCATGCCATTTCTGGTTCCTCTGGCACTACGGGGGGTTCCAGCGAACGCCTGGACGCGTAGGACTGCGGAGGTTCTCCTGCATGGCTTGGGCATTGTGGTCAAGGTGGCGGCTTCCACAGCGGCCCGCAGCGACATGGCAGACTTCAAGGTCTGGTTGAGGACTGACGATCCGGCGAGGATTCCGTCCAGGCGGATTCTGGTGGTGGAGGAGCAGGGCAGTCGTTGCGGGGGAGCGGTAGCTGTTGGGAGGGGTGAGGATGCCCTCTGGTACCCAGTGTCCATCGCCCAGGTTGGAGAGGCCATCCGGGTGGGTGAGCTCGTCGGCGATTCGCCTCCACCGCCGCCCCCTCCCCCGCCTTCGGATGGTAACTACCCCGGGGACACTGATAGTGGGCCTGCGTGAAGCCCTCATGGCCATCAGGACGGGGGCACTCCTTCATCGACTGGGGACTCTTCGGTGGCGGGTTCGTCGGCGGCATCGGCTCCGTCGCCGCCGCGGCAGTCTGGTTTTCAAATTCAAACTCAGGTTGACAGTCAACAGGATAAAGGTGGTTGCATGCTTGATGAGTCTTGGGCGACAGCTAGTGATGCTAGGATCGTGGGTAACGTGCGTGAGACCCGACCGTTGGCGTCTTGCGGGACTCTAGAGGGATCGCCAAGAGGGGCTGTGGCGTCGGAGGAGAGTAGGGTCGGCCATGCAGCTGGCTGTGGACGTGCTTTTTCGCCTGACGGATCGAGAGAAGGTGGGCCTCCGACACAGCTTCGGGAGGTGGAGCTGGGTTCTGTCAACCAACCAGGACAGATTCAGTGTATGGGCCCAGGGTTGGGGTTGGCTCCTTCGCCCTCAGGAGCTGCTCGGGCCATGCTGGCTGCTGATGACTCCCCGCATGTCATGATTGGGGAGTGGGATCTGTGCCTCTCCAACAATGGGGTGGTGCCGGGAATCGAGGTGGGGCTACAGGGGTTGCGCCCGCCAGCCGAGGAAGATTTGGACAGCCGGGGCCACCAGGATCTGGATTTATTATCTGGCACCACCGTGGTTTTGTCTCCTGTGGTGGGTCCGGTTTTGCATGGGGATGTGACTCCGCCATGCAATCGCGAGTTTGGGTGGTTTTTGGTCAGCCTTTCTGAGCAACAAGACGAGCCTGGGGTGGTGCCCTCTCTGGCTGCAGCAACACCACCCCTTCGCACTCAAATTGAGCATTTCTGTTCTGAGCTGCGTGCCCCCGTCTCACACATCTTGGAGCAGCCGGCTGCTCGCGATCTGCAGGCAAAACAAAGGAAGCCCCGTCAAAAGAAGCCACTCACTACCACTCCGCGGAGGAGTGTTCGCCTTGCCAAAGGCGGCAAGGGCTCTAAGGCGTCTAAGCAACAATCAGTCCTAATCAAAAAGTTGTGCCTGGCGAACGAAGGGGATGCGATTAGCGATGAGGCTCTTCAGGCTTATGCGAAGTTGTTCGACAAGCCACTCCTCGACTGTCATGTGAAGGCTATTTTGGTGCTCTTTGGCTGGGATGCGTCGATCCTGCCCTTGCAAGGCGAGGAAGATGTGGTGGTGGAGGGGCTCTAACGTCCCTAGGTTGTCATTGTGGTTGTGGGTTATTCTAGATGTCGACTCATCCACCAAAGTTACTAGTGTGGAACGTGCGAGGGCTTAACTCTCCCGCTCGTAGAGCTACTATCTATCAAGCGGTAGTGGAAGCTAGAGTGGATATTGTGTGTATCCAAGAAACTAAGATGGAGGTTATAACGGCTGAGGTTGTGCGGCAATGCCTTGGAAATAAATTTGAGAACTTCTTTTACGTTCCGACCACTGGCACGAGGGGTGGAATTCTCATTGCTTGGGATCACTTGGTGGTTTCAGTCACTAATAGTCATATTACACAAAACACCCTCACGGTACTCATTTCGCAAGAAGGGGCACCATTTTGGTGGCTTACAGGTGTGTACGGTCCTCAAGGGGACGCTGAGAAAGTGGCTTTTCTGGAGGAGATAAGAGACGTATGGGACTTACATGTGGGCCCGTGGGCGATTGTTGGGGATTTCAACTTGTTGGTTAACCCGGAGGATAAGAATAAGATCACTGTCAACAGGCGCATGATGGCTCGTATGCGTGCCCTTCTCAATCGGCTAGAGTTGAAGGAGCTTTACCTTAATGGTAGGCGCTACACTTGGAGCAATGAGCGGAGGGACCCAACCATGGAGAAGATCGATCACGTTTTTGTCACTAATTCCTGGGAGGATATATACCCTAGGAGCCTTCTCACGTCGCTCGGTTCGGCGATCTCGGATCATTGCCCGCTCTTGGTTGATTGCGATGCGGATTTTGAGGTGGGACGACGATTTAAATTTGAGAGTTTCTGGCCGAAGGCGGATGGATTCTTGGACACTGTCAAGTTGGCCTGGCAATCTCTACCCTCGACGGGTAATCCCTTTATTCTGCTGGATAACAAGTTGCACGCAACGGCCAAGGCGCTGCAGAGCTGGAATGATCGGTGGATTGGGAATGTGCGGCTTCAAATTGCAATTGCCATGGAAATCATATGCCGTCTTGAGAAGGCTTCGGAGGCGAGGGTTCTGTCCGAGCAAGAATTTGGACTCCGGAAGCTTCTTAAGCGGAAATTGCTAGGGCTGTGTTCCTTGGAGCGGACAATGGCAAGGCAGCGTTCTCGTCTTCTGCAGCTAAGGGTGGGGGAAGCCAACACGGCTTTCTTCCATCAGCATGCTAGACACAGGCAGAGGAAGAACATAATCAACAAGCTGCAGCGCGATGGGGTTGTATTCACAGGGCAGGATGAGGTTGCGGAGGTGGCCGACAAATACTTTCATGAGCTGCTTGGAGCGTCGCGGCCCAGAGAAGCTCGGTTGAATCTCGATTTGTTGGACCTTCCTTCTCGGGACTTGAGGCATCTGGAAGTTCCTTTCACAGAGGAGGAAGTGATTTCGGCCATCAAGTGCATGCCGTTTGACAAAGCTCCTGGCCCCGACGGCTTCACCGGTAGATTCTTTGTCTCTTGCTAGCAGATCATCAGGGCAGATGTCATGAACGCACTTGACCAATTTCACAGAGAGGATATGCGTGGTTTGGAGGCAGTTAATAAAGCCCTGGTGTCTCTACTGCCGAAGAAAGCCGGGGCCGTGGATATCAAGGATTTCTGTCCGATTAGCCTTATCAGTGGGCTAGTAAAAATCTTTGACAAGATTCTGGCCATTAGACTTGCTAAGGACTTGCCAAAGCTTGTAGGGCCGCACCAGAGTGCTTTTGTCAAGGGCAGATCCCTCCATGATAATTTTATGCTTGTACAATGTATGGCCAGAAGATTGCATGCTCTCAAATCGCCGACAGTTATGCTGAAGCTAGATATCAACAAAGCATTCAACTCCATCAGCTGGCCCTTCCTGGTCGAGGTCCTAAGGCATTTTGGCTTTGGTGAAAAATGGATAGCATGGATTTGTGGACTGCTAGCTACCTCCTCCACCCGGATCATGATCAATGGATGCCCTGGTAAACCTATCCTTGCTTGTCAAGGCCTGCGGCAAGGTGACCCCGTCTCACCCATGATCTTCATTCTCTGCATGGAGCCGTTATTTGCACTGTTCAAGCACGCCATGGAGTATGGGTTGTTGGCACCGCTGTCTCAAGCCAGATTGCAGCAGAGGGTATCCATGTTTGCGGATGATGTGATTGTGTTCTTCAAACCAAATGAGGTGGAAACTATCACTTGCGGAGAGATTCTTCAGCTCTTTGGGCAAGCTTCGGGCCTGGTGGTTAACATGAACAAGAGCTCGGCAGTGCCTATTCGTTGCTCCCAGGAAGAGATACAGTGGGTGTCGCATAGCCTGGGGTGCTCGACCTTGATGTTTCCCTGCAAGTATTTGGGCATTCCACTCACGATCAGAAAGGCTTCGACAGCTCAACTCCAGGGACTGGTGGACCATGTGGCCGATTGCCTCCCACTTTGGAAGGCGGCAATGCTGACTAAGAGTGGCCGCTTGTTGCTCATACAATCCGTGCTGTGTGCCATTCCTATCCACACTATGATGGCTTTGGATCTTCCTGCAAGAACGCTGGCGGCGCTAGTCAAGATATGCAGGAACTTCCTTTGGTGCGGTAAGAAGGAGGCCAATGGCGGCAGCTGCTCGGTTTCCTGGGAGGAAGTTTGCACGCCCAAGTGGGCAGGTGGGCTAGGGTTACCAAATCTGCCTTGGCTTAACAAGGCCCTTCGAGCGTGCTGGGCCTGGCTGAGAAAAGCAGATAAGGAAAGACCTTGGACCGACTTTCAGATTACTATACCAACGGAATCTCAGGCACTGGTGGATGCTGCTGTCCGGACGACAGTTGGTGATGGGAAAGCGACTCTGTTTTGGGAGGATAGATGGATCATGGGCGAGCGAGTCAGAGATATTGCACCGAGCATATACATTCGGGTCCCGAAGCGGGTGCGACAATCTGAATTGGTAGCGGATGCGTTGAGAGATGGCAGTTGGGCACGGCATGTTGGCACTGAACTGTCACCGGAGGCACTTGATCAATATCTCCTTCTGTGGACTTGTGTCTCATCCATTACACTCGATGACGATAGTCAAGACTCTGTGACCTAGGCTTGGGAGAGCAATGGCTGTTTTTCGACTCGCTCAGCTTATGCGGCAAGGTTCTCCGGGCGGCAGGTTTCGCCAACTGCAGACTTCACCTGGCAATCCAGGGCACCGCTTAGGTGTCGTTTCTTCAGTTGGCTGGCCATAAAGGATAGATGTTGGACATCCGTGAGGCTTGCACGACATGGCCTGCCTCACCAAGCAGCCTGCCCCATGTGTGATCAACATCAAGAATCCATGCAATACCTGATGTTAGAATGTAGCTTTGCAAATCAGATTTGGCTGGCGGTAGGCAGACTTGCCAACAAGGAGGAGGTTCAGCCCAGGTATGGGGAATCGCTTGAGCAATGGTGCCTGCGGCAGGAGGATGTCTCGGCTAACCGGAAAGCGCACAGAGCGAAGTGTCTACTGGTCATGTGGACAATATGGAAACATAGGAATGATGTGGTGCTTAATGGAGCAACGCCATCATTTCAACAAGCCATGCAACGGATTCATGAGGAAGGACAACTATCGGCGAGAGCAGGCCTCTTCAAGGAGGATAATATTGGGTTCGAGGTAGCTCAATTTGCGTGGGATGTCAGCGAGTAGTAGCCTTTGGTAGTCTTAGGGTAGGCGGAATTCTGCTTGTAAATAACTATGTAATGATGGACATGGGTTTCGTACCCTTTCTTCTCTAATGAATGATACGCACCCTCTCATGTGTATTCGAGAAAAAAAAAAGTGTTCACATGCTTAATTTTTTCTTTCTAAATTTAAAAAGTCATTCTCTTTAAAAAATCCATGTGATTTAAAAAGTATTTATGTATTGAAGAAGAATAAAAAATATTTATGTATTTTAAGAAGAATGTTGATATGACGGATGGTGTATGAATTAGGTGTAGGCCGTAGCTCGAGAAGGACGACCATCACGATCCAGCTTGACGAGATTAATTTTAAAACTACCAGACATTCACCTGCGATGATGTGATTCAATGGCAAGTGTGCCTTAGGATTGGCCACGTTCGGACGCATTGTGATCAGATGGACATTGCGATCATGGCTGATGAAGGCTGGAAGGAGGATAAGTGATGGCACAGATGTGACCTATGTTAAAATAGATGAGGTGGACACGTGGAGGGGTCTTGAGTCGTGGTTATTATGCTAGGAGCATGCATTTTTTCCTTCCATTGCACGGGCATGTTTGCTAGTATTTGATAAGATGACGGGTGTGTGTATCTTAGGATGCAGAGGCCGAGAGGCAAAATTTTACTTCTTGAAAAAAAACTTGCAATTAATTAAAAAGACGAGGAAAAAAATAAGATTAGTTCATCCTTGATAAAAAAAAGATGAATTGAGCTAAATTTGGATGGAGTGGTACACGGTCATACGTCTTCCCATAGAGTGTGGAGGCGAAAATTCATTTGATTCTTCATTCCAGCTTTTGCTGCCGTCGTCTCGACCGGCGGGGTCCTGATATGATCTCACCGCCCCTCATCTCGTTCATCCCCGTCCCTGTAGAAGCCCAGCCCGAGCTCGAGGACATAGTCAGGGTCATGCGCGAGCTCTCCATCCACAAAGCGGAGGTCGCCTGCCGCGAAGAGGAGCGCCTTGTCAAGCGCTTCGGTCCCACAACCGCCAACATGGAGGCGAGCAGCTCATCCTCATTGCTCAAACGAGGAGCAAGACGACGACGACTTCACCTACCTCAACGAGCTATCGAACGAGGCCGAGTAGATGGCCTCGGCGGTGGAGCGGTGGTAGTAGTATCTAAAGGAATGTTAAATAGCGACATTGCATATTCTGAAATTGTTGCTTAATGATATCTCAAGTAGCAAAATATATGTAATGCGATGAATGTTGGTCCCTAATATAGCTGTTAATTAAGTTCTTGTGTTGATACATGTGTTTGGTTAGATTAAATGTCGCTTAAATCGCCCCTACAAATATGAAGCAAATGGAAAAAAAAAGTTATGGATGCTGCTATTTGGTGATTATGTGTTTGTGCGCAAACCAACTCGACTCCACAACATTTGTCTTTTTGTGTAAACCGACAAAATATTTGTGTTATCTGAGTTTGAAGGAGATATCTCCCAGTTAATTAATGAAAAATGGACGAAAACCATCACAAACGCCACGATAACCGGGACACACAGGCCAACCTGCCTACTCACATGAAGCTCACACACGCCGAAGAGAAGAGAGGACCACCGTCGAAGTTGCCATTCGGCGTCATCGTCATCAGTTCTCCACACGTCAGCGACACCTTATGTGTGCTCCATATGGGGAGCATCATCGTCGGTGTCTGCTCGCTCCTTCGAAACATTATGCAGCGCGACTCTAATTTTGATTACTCTACTAGAGCTGCTCTAGTGCTGCAATGCAAGAATGGTGGTAGTATGGTGCATAGCCTAACCTTTGATTACTTCTACTAGACGCCAGTAGGATTTCCGAATTCTGCGTGGACATGGAAGCGTGGCCCTCGAGAGAGATCGACACCTGCAAACAGCAGCTGATGATGGCAGCGATCGATCGAGATGATGGAAAATCTGTGGCGTGGATCAGGCTGTGCTGGCCGGCTGCATGCAAAGCAGTGCCAGTTCTCACCCCAGTTCCTTTAACCCTCTCATCTTCCTGTACCGTCTTGGGGCCCGTTGCAAAGCAAGCTGCGAGAAACGCAGGCGATCAGATCGACCCGGCCAGTGCGTGTGCAAAAGTAGCTTTGGCTGCGCTTTCTGGCTAAGTTTCGTGTTTTGACCTTTTTTCGATACAAATTCATGATCTAACTGTTTGGGAACGTTGCAGAAAATTAAAAATTTTCCTACGGTTTCACCAAGATCCATCTATGAGTTCATCTAAGCAACGAGTCTAGGGAGAGAGTTTGCATCTACATACCACTTGTAGATCGCGTGCGGAAGTTTGCAAGGTGATGATGTAGTCGTACTCGACGTGATCCAAATCACCGATGACCAGCGCCAAACGGACGGCACCTCCGCGTTCAACACACGTACGGAACAGCCACGTCTCCTCCTTCTTGATCCAGCAAGGAAGGGAGGAGAGGTTGAGGGAGATGGCACCAGCAGCAGCACGACGGCGTGGTGTTGATGGAGCTGCAGTACTCCGGCAGAGCTTCGCTAAGCACTATGGAGGTGGAGGAGGTGTTGGGGAGGGAGAAGGAGGCAACCAAAGGCCAGGGCGTTCAGGTATGAAGTCCCTCCTCTCCCCCACTATATATAGGGGTGCCAAGGGGGGGTGGCCGGCCCTAGGAGATCCAATCTCCTAGGGGGTGCGGCGGCCAAGGGGGGTTTTCCCTCCCCCCAAGGCACCTAGGAGGTGCCTTACCCTCCTACGACTCTTGCCCCCTTAAACCCTAGGCGCATGGGCCAATGTGGGGCTGGTGCCCTTGGCCCATTAGGCCAAGGTGCACCCCCCTACAGCCCATGTGGCCCCCCGGGACAGGTGGACCCACCCGGTGGACCCCCGGGACCCTTCCGGTGGTCCCGGTACAATACCGATAACCCCGAAACTTGTCCCGATGCCCGAAACAGGACTTCCCATATATAAATCTTTACCTCCGGACCATTCCGGAACTCCTCGTGACGTCCGGGATCTCATCCGGGACTCCGAACAACATTCGGGTTACTGCATATACATATCCCTATAACCCTAGCGTAACTGAACCTTAAGTGTGTAGACCCTACGGGTTCGGGAGACATGCAGACATGACCGAGACTCTCTCAGTCAATAACCATCAGCGGGATCTGGATACCCATGATGGCTCCCACATGCTCCTCGATGTTGTCATCGGATGAACCACTATGTCGAGGATTCGATCAAACCCTGTATGCAATTCCCTTTGTCAATCGGTACGTTACTTGCCCGAGACTCGATCGTCGGTATCCCAGTACCTTGTTCAGTCTCGTTACCGGCAAGTCACTTTACTCGTACCGTAATGCATGATCCCGTGTCCAACACCTTGGTCACATTGAGCTCAATATGATGATGCATTACCGAGTGGGCCCAGAGATACCTCTCCGTCATACGGAGTGACAAATCCCAGTCTCGATCCGTGTCAACCCAACAGCTACTTTCGGAGATACCTGTAATGCACCTTTATAGTCACCCAGTTACGTTGTGACGTTTGGTACACCCAAGGCACTCTTACGGTATCCGGGAGTTACACGATCTCATGGTCGAAGGAAGAGATACTTGACACTTGCAAAGCTCTAGCAAAACGAACTACACGATCTTTTATGCTATGCTTAGGATTGGGTCTTGTCCATCACATCATTCTCCTAATGATGTGATCCCGTTATCAACGACATCCAATGTCCATAGTCAGGAAACCATGACTATCTGTTGATCATAACGAGCTGGTCAACTAGAGGCTTACCAGGGACATAGTGTGGTCTAAGTATTCACACGTGTATTACGATTTCCGGATAATACAGTTATAGCATGAATAAAAGACAATTATCATGAACAATGAAATATAATAATACTTTTATTATTGCCTCTAGGGCATATTTCCAACAGTCTCCCACTTGCACTAGAGTCACTAATCTAGTTACATTGTGATGAATCGAACACCCATAGAGTTCTGGTGTTGATCATGTTTTGCACGTGAGAGAGGTTTAGTCAGCGGATCTGCGACATTCAGATCCGTGTGCACTTTGCAAATCTCTATGTCTCCATCTTGAACATTTTCACGGATGGAGTTGAAACGACGCTTGATGTGCCTGGTCTTCTTGTGAAACCTGGGCTCCTTTGCGAGGGCAATAGCTCCAGTGTTGTCACAGAAGAGTTTGATCGGCCCCGACGCATTGGGTATGACTCCTAGGTCGGTGATGAACTCCTTCACCCAAATCGCTTCATGTGCTGCCTCCGAGGCTGCCATGTACTCCGCTTCACACGTAGATCCCGCCACGACACTCTGCTTGCAGCTGCACCAGCTTACTGCTCCACCATTCAACATATACACGTATCCGGTTTGTGACTTAGAGTCATCCAGATCTGAGTCGAAGCTAGCGTCGACGTAACCCTTTACGACGAGCTCTTCGTCTCCTCCATAAACGAGAAACATGTCCTTTGTCCTTTTCAGGTACTTCAGGATATTCTTGACCGCTGTCCAGTGTTCCTTGCCGGGATTACTTTGGTATCTTGCTACCAAACTTACGGCAAGGTTTACATCGGGTCTGGTACACAGCATGGCATACATAATAGATCCTATGGCTGAAGCATAGGGGATGACACTCATCTCTTCTTTATCTTTTGCCGTGGTCGGTGACTGAGCTGAGCTCAGTCTCATACCTTGTAACATAGGCAAGAACCCCTTCTTGGACTGATCCATTCTAAATCTCTTCAAAATCTTATCAAGGTATGTGCTTTGTGAAAGACCTATGAGGCGTCTCGATCTATCTCTATAGATCTTGATGCCTAATATATAAGCAGCTTCTCCAAGGTCCTTCATTGAAAAACACTTATTCAAGTAGGCCTTAATGCTGTCCAGAAATTCTATATTATTTCCCATCAGGAGTATGTCATCTACATATAATATGAGAAATGCTACAGAGCTCCCACTCACTTTCTTGTAAACGCAGGCTTCTCCATAAGTCTGCATAAACCCAAACGCTTTGATCATCTCATCAAAGCGAATGTTCCAACTCCGAGATGCTTGCACCAGTCCATAAATGGATCGCTGGAGCTTGCATACTTTGTTAGCGTTCCGAGGATCGACAAAACCTTCCGGCTGCATCATATACAGTTCTTCCTTAAGATGCCCGTTAAGGAATGCTGTTTTTGACGTCCATCTGCCATATCTCATAATCATAGTATGCGGCAATTGCTAACATGATTTGGACGGACTTTAGCTTCGCTACGGGAGAGAATGTCTCGTCGTAGTCAATCCCTTGAACCTGTCGATAACCCTTAGCGACAAGTCGAGCTTTATAGATGGTAACATTACCATCCGCGTCCGTCTTCTTCTTAAAGATCCATTTGTTTTCTATCGCTCGCCGATCATCGGGCAAGTCTGTCAAAGTCCATACTTTGTTTTCATACATGGATTCTATCTCGGATTTCATGGCTTCAAGCCATTTGTTGGAATCCGGGCCCGCCATTGCTTCTTCATAGTTCGAAGGTTCATTGTTGTCTAACAACATGATTTCCAGGACAGGGTTGCCGTACCACTCTGGTGCGGAACGTGTCCTTGTGGACCTACGAAGTTCAGCAGTAACTTGATCCGAAGTACTTTGATCATTATCATGGTTTTCCTCTTCAGTTGGTGTGGGCATCACAGGAACGGTTTCCTGTGCTGCGTCACTATCCCGCTCAAGAGGTAGTACTTCATCGAGTTCTACTTTCCTCCCACTTACTTCTTTCGAGAGAAACTCTTTTTCCAGAAAGCATCTGTTCTTTGCAACAAAGATCTTGCCTTCGGATCTTAAGTAGAAGGTATACCCTATAGTTTCCTTAGGGTATCCTATGAATACGCATTTTTCCGACTTGGGTTCGAGCTTTTCAGGTTGAAGTTTCTTGACATAAGCTTCGCATCCCCAAACTTTTAGAAACGACAGCTTAGGTTTCTTTCCAAACCATAATTCATACGGTGTCGTCTCAACGGATTTAGACGGTGCCCTATTTAAAGTGAATGTAGCTGTCTCTAGAGCGTATCCCCAAAATGATAGCGGTAAATTGGTAAGAGACATCATAGACCGCACCATATCCAATAGAGTGTGATTACGACGTTCGGACACACCGTTTCGCTGAGGTGTTCCAGGCGGCATGAGCTGTGAAACTATTCCACATTTCTTTAAGTGTGTACCAAATTCGTGACTTAAGTATTCTCCTCCACGATCTGATCGTAAGAATTTTATCGTTCGGTCACGTTGATTCTCCACCTCATTCTGAAATTCCTTGAACTTTTCAAAGTTCTCAGACTTGTGTTTCATTAAGTAGACATACCCATATCTACTCAAGTCATCTGTGAGAGTGAGAACATAACGATATCCTCCGCGAGCCTCAACGCTCATTGGACCGCACACATCGGTATGTATGATTTCCAACAAGTTGGTTGCTCGCTCCATTGTTCCGGAGAACGGAGTCTTGGTCATTTTACCTAAGAGGCATGGTTCGCACGTGTCAAACGATTCATAATCAAGAGACTCTAAAAGTCCATCGGCATGGAGCTTCTTCATGCGCTTGACACCAATGTGACCAAGGCGGCAGTGCCACAAGTATGTGGGACTATCGTTATCAACTTTAAATCTTTTGGCATCTACACTATGAACATGTGTAATATTACGCTCGAGATTCATTAAGAATAAACCATTGACCATCGGAGCATGACCATAAAACATATCTCTCATATAAATCGAACAACCATTATTCTCAGACTTAAATGAGTAGCCATATCGTATTAAACGAGATCCAGATACAATGTTCATGCTCAAACTTGGCACTAAATAACAATTATTGAGGTTCAAAACTAATCCCGTAGGTAAATGTAGAGGCAGCGTGCCGACGGCGATCACATCGACTTTGGAACCATTCCCGACGCGCATCGTCACCTCGTCCCTTGCCAGTCTCCGTTTATTCCGCAGCTCCTGCTGTGAGTTACAAATATGAGCAACGGCACCGGTATCAAATACCCAGGAGTTACTACGATTACTGGTAAGGTACACATCAATCACATGTATATCAAATATACCTTTGGTATTGCCGGCCTTCTTATCCGCTAAGTATTTGGGGCAGTTCCGCTTCCAGTGACCCTTCCCCTTGCAATAAAAGCACTCAGTCTCAGGCTTGGGTCCATTCTTTGACTTCTTCCCGGTAACTGGCTTACCAGGCGTGGCAACATCTTTGCCGTCCTTCTTGAAGTTCTTCTTACCCTTGCCCTTCTTGAACTTAGTGGTCTTATTGACCATCAACACTTGATGTTCTTTCTTGATTTCAGCCTCTGCTGACTTCAGCATCGAGAACAATTCAGGAATGGTCTTTTCCATTCCTTGCATGTTGTAGTTCATCACAAAGCTCTTGTAGCTTGGTGGGAGCGACTGGAGGATTCTGTCAATGACCGCCTCATCTGGGAGGTTAATGTTCAGCTGGGTCATACGGTTGTGCAACCCAGACATCTTCAGGATGTGCTCACTGACAGAACTGTTCTCCTCCATCTTACAACTGTAGAACTTGTCGGAGACATCATATCTCTCGACCCGGGCATGAGCTTGAAAAACTAGTTTCAGCTCTTCGAACATCTCATATGCTCCGTGATGCTCAAAACGCTTTTGGAGCCCCGGTTCTAAGCTGTAAAGCATGCCGCACTGAACGAGGGAGTAATCATCAGCGCGAGACTGCCAAGCATTCATAATGTCTTGGTTCTCTGGGACGGGAGCGTCACCTAGCGGTCCTTCTAGAACATATTGTTTCCTGGCAGCTATGAGGATGATCCTCAGGTTCCGGACCCAGTCCGTATAGTTGCTGCCATCATCTTTCAGCTTGGTTTTCTCTAGGAACGCGTTGAAGTTCATGTTGACATTAGCGTTGGCCATTGATCTACAAGACATATTTGCAAAGGTTTTAGACTAAGTTCATGATAATAAAGTTCTAATCAAATTATGAACTCCCACTTAGATTAGACATCCCTTTAGTCATCTAAGTGTTACACGATCCGAGTCGACTAGTCCGTGTCCGATCATCACGTGAGACGGACTAGTCATCGTCGGTGAACATTTTCATGTTGATCGTATCTTCCATACGACTCGTGTTCGACCTTTCGGTCTCCGTGTTCCGAGGCCATGTCTGCACATGCTAGGCTCGTCAAGTTAACCCTAAGTGTTTTCGCTGTGTAAAACTGTCTTACACCCGTTGTATGTGAACGTAAGAATCCATCACACCCGATCATCACGTGGTGCTTAGAAACGACGAATTGTAGCAACGGTGCACAGTTAGGGGAGAACACTTCTTGAAATTTTATAAGGGATCATCTTATTTACTACCGTCGTCCTAAGTAAACAAGATGCATAATACATAATAAACATCACATGCAATTATATAGTTGTGACATGATATGGCCAATATCATATAGCTCCATTGATCTTCATCTTCGGGGCTCCATGATCATCTTGTCACCGGCTTGACACCATGATCTCCATCATCATGATCTCCATCATCGTGTCTTCATGAAGTTGTCACGCCAACGACTACTTCTACTTCTATGACTAACGTTTAGCAATAAAGTAAAGTAGTTTACATGGCGTTATTCAATGACACGCAGGTCATACAAAAAATAATGACAACTCCTATGGCTCCTGCCGGTTGTCATACTCATCGACATGCAAGTCGTGAATCCTATTACAAAGAACATGATCTCATACATCACAATTCATCATTCATCACAACTTCTGGCCATATCACATCACATGATCAATCGCTGCAAAAACAAGTTAGACGTCCTCTAATTGTTGTTGCATCTTTTACGTGGCTGCAATTGGGTTCTAGCAAGAACGTTTTCTTACCTACGAATCACCACAACGTGATTTTGTCAACTTCTCTTTACCCTTCATAAGGGCCCTGTTCATCGATTCCGCTCCAACTAAGGTGGGAGAGACAGACACCCGCCAGCCACCTTATGCAACTTGTGCATGTCAGTCGGTGGAACCGGTCTCACGTAAGAGTACGTGTAAGGTTGGTCCGGGCCGCTTCATCCCACAATACCGTTGAGCAAGAAAAGACTAGTAGAGGCAAGTAAGATGACAAAATCCACGCCCACAACAAAGTTGTGTTCTACTCGTGTAAAGAGAACTACGCATAGACCTAGCTCATGATGCCACTGTTGGGGAACGTTGCAGAAAATTAAAATTTTTCCTACGGTTTCACCAAGATCCATCTATGAGTTCATCTAAGCAACGAGTCTAGGGAGAGAGTTTGCATCTACATACCACTTGTAGATCGCGTGCGGAAGCTTGCAAGGTGATGATGTAGTCGTACTCGACGTGATCCAAATCATCGATGACCAGCGCCAAACGGACGGCACCTCCGCGTTCAACACACGTACGGAACAGCCACGTCTCCTCCTTCTTGATCCAGCAAGGAAGGGAGGAGAGGTTGAGGGAGATGGCACCAGCAGCAGCACGACGGCGTGGTGTTGATGGAGCTGCAGTACTCCGGCAGAGCTTCGCTAAGCACTATGGAGCTGGAGGAGGTGTTGGGGAGGGAGAAGGAGGCAACCAAAGGCCAGGGCGTTCAGGTATGAAGTCCCTCCTCTCCCCCACTATATATAGGGGTGCCAAGGGGGGGTGGCCGGCCCTAGGAGATCCAATCTCCTAGGGGGTGCGGCGGCCAAGGGGTGTTTTCCCTCCCCCCAAGGCACCTAGGAGGTGCCTTACCCTCCTAGGACTCTTGCCCCCTTAAACCCTAGGCGCATGGGCCTATGTGGGGCTGGTGCCCTTGGCCCATTAGGCCAAGGCGCACCCCCTTACAGCCCATGTGGCCCCCCGGGACAGGTGGACCCACCCGGTGGACCCCCGGGACCCTTCCGGTGGTCCCGGTACAATACCGATAACCCCGAAACTTGTCCCGATGCCCGAAACAGGACTTCCCATATATAAATCTTTACCTCCGGACCATTCCGGAACTCCTCGTGACGTCCGGGATCTCATCCGGGACTCCGAACAACATTCGGGTTACTGCATATACATATCCCTACAACCCTAGCGTAACTGAACCTTAAGTGTGTAGACCCTACGGGTTCGGGAGACATGCAGACATGACCGAGACTCTCTCAGTCAATAACCATCAGCGGGATCTGGATACCCATGATGTCTCCCACATGCTCCTCGATGTTGTCATCGGATGAACCACTATGTCGAGGATTCGATCAAACCCTGTATGCAATTCCCTTTGTCAATCGGTACGTTACTTGCCCGAGACTCGATCGTCGGTATCCCAATACCTTGTTCAGTCTCGTTACCGGCAAGTCACTTTACTCGTACCGTAATGCATGATCCCGTGTCCAACACCTTGGTCACATTGAGCTCAATATGATGATGCATTACCGAGTGGGCCCAGAGATACCTCTCCGTCATACGGAGTGACAAATCCCAGTCTCGATCCGTGTCAACCCAACAGCTACTTTCGGAGATACCTGTAATGCACCTTTATAGTCACCCAGTTACGTTGTGACGTTTGGTACACCCAAGGCACTCTTACGGTATCCGGGAGTTACACGATCTCATGGTCGAAGGAAGAGATACTTGACACTTGCAAAACTCTAGCAAAACGAACTACACGATCTTTTATGCTATGCTTAGGATTGGGTCTTGTCCATCACATCATTCTCCTAATGATGTGATCCCGTTATCAACGACATCCAATGTCCATAGTCAGGAAACCATGACTATCTGTTGATCACAACGAGCTGGTCAACTAGAGGCTTACCAGGGACATAGTGTGGTCTAAGTATTCACACGTGTATTACGATTTCCGGATAATACAGTTATAGCATGAATAAAAGACAATTATCATGAACAATGAAATATAATAATACTTTTATTATTGCCTCTAGGGCATATTTCCAACACTAACCCCTGTTAGGAAAAATTTCAGGATTTGACTCTTTTCCTACCGCCAGGGCAGCTGGCGGTAGGCTTATACAGCCTACCGCCAGGTGCAACGGAGGGGGACGGCCGCCGTCTCCACGTGCTGACGTGGATTAGCACCTTACCGCCAGGGACCCTGGCGGTATGCTGTATAACCCTACCGCCAGCTGCCCTGGCGGTAGGGTGTGAAAGGGCTTTCGAGGCAAAACCCTTCTGTAACGAAAAAATCGAGTGCCCTGGCGATAGGGTCAACCTACCGCCATAGGGGGCTGGCGGTAGGCTGTTTGATCCTACCGCCAGGTTCCTTGGCGGTAGGGTCTTGCCTATTTCCAAGTTCAATTTCTTTCTTATTTTTCAAAAACAACAGATCTCAAACTATGATATAGAGTCAAATACAACAATGATACAGAGTCAAAATAACATATCTCAAACAATTAAACTTGGGCATCACATAAACATGTCATACGAAGTTCCACATACACTTAGTTCAAATAGCAAACTTAGATCCACATAGCAAACGGAGTTTCACAAATAGCAAACACATAGTTCAAATAGCAAACACATAGTTCAAATAGAAAACACATAGTTTCACAACCACTAGACTTTTCAACTAGAGCCAACTATCGAATATCAGAATTTAAGTCATCCTTCCCCTCTTGTTCTTGGAGGCACGGTCCTCGTTCCTCTTTGAATGAGTCTCTTCAGTGTTTTTGTTGGACCATCGAGGAACCGGTCTCTGGAAAGGCTTCGGACTCAGTAAATCCTTCTTCTTCGGATTCCTCTTCGGCAGCTCAGGTGCTTGAGATGATTGAGTTGTTGGAGGTCCATAATCTTCATTATACTCCTCCTCCCCGTTGCTCTCATCCTCCTCCTCCATTTCTTCATGTGTGGCCTCCTCCTCCTCAACCAATATAGACGACGAGGGAGCATGGCTCGATGAGGCGATGTGACCCTGTGTGGCTACAGGCTGATGAACTTCAACCGACCCAGCTCCGGCACACCCAAGCAGCCCTACCAGCTTGCGACAACGCTTCATGAACTTCTGCACTCACAATGAAACAAGGTCATAACAACTATCAAGTTTATGATTGCAAGTGAAGAAGATGCATTTGTTCCGAGGAGGCTGAAATTGTACCTTCATCGTCCCCCTCATTTTGTCCTCAGTTTGTACGCTCCCGGGGGCATCACCTAGTGCATCTGAGACTTCAAAGATGCATCTGTTCAGCTCACCAGACTGCAACGGCATAAGTCAGTCACGATGATAAATACAATAATTTAAATAGAACCTCTCGGTTCAAACTTACCACTATGTTGATGAGGGGTGCAAACTCCCTAAATCCACTGTGCAGGTCTCTGATGCCGGTATGGTAGGCCTCTTCCTCGGGGTCATCCCTCTCCAGCTCCGCGATGTCTTCCGCCGTCCACCGAGGCCTGAGACAAAGACGGTGCTTCTGGCCATCATCGTACCACTTCATGTGTCGCTCCACGCAAACATTCCAGTCAGTCACTCTCCTCTCCCCATCTTTCTTGTACCTCCGTCGGTTCCACTCCGTCACATGAGTTTTATGCTCCTCTCCCCAGTTTGTGATCGACTGATTCTTCTGCCGGCTCATCCTGCAAGGCATCAGCAACAAGAAATATCATAACAAAGTCGAACGCAATGAATTCATGGGCACGAAGAAAAAGCATGGGCACTCACAAGTAGAGCGCATGGCCGCCGGTATCGGTGGACTGGCCAGGCGGGGTATGTTGAAAAATCCCAAACTGCCTGGCTACGCGGTGTGGCAAGTGCCACTCGACGGTGTACACACAGATCATGGGCACAATGCACCGCCAGAGACCATGGTCCTCATCACACATCGGGTTCAGATCAAAGGCCCACTGTCGGTCATGATACGACCACCAGTTTAAGTTGCCACTCTCGGTCCAAAGTGGAAACAAAGAGAAAGGTGTTGAGCGAGTTCATATACCTGCCAGTGCGTGAAAGCATCCATCTCGTTGGTGTAGGTCTTGTACGAAGTCTTGTTTAGGCCCGTGTAGAGTTTGACAACGTCCCACTCGTAAGCTATGGCGGGGTTTCGAGCAGCGTCGCCGTCCTCGCTATATGTCTCCGGACGCCCCACCGGCAGCCTCTCCCACATCCAAATGGAGAAGGCCCAGACAAAGCCACCCATATTGGACTTGTCTCCCGTCCTCTGGGTTGCGTCGTCAAGCTGCAAAAAATCAAATGAGGATCAGATATAACAAAATGTCATGGACATACTTTCGTAGGTAGGCAATTAGATACTCTCTTACCGAACGGTATAGGTAGGCGAGAGATGCGGTCCCCCAATTGTACCCTGCATCCCAGTCGGCTAGGAAGAACAGATGCGACCAGTTGGCAGAGTTCCCAGATGCGTCTGGAAACACGACCTCCATGAGAAGGTACCATAGATAGGCCCTCGCGTACCACTCGACAGTCGTCTCATCGGCGTCTTCGGGGCATGACTTCCGGTGCTCCGAGAGCCAGGGTAACGGCACACCGGATGTACGGCTACCCTTAGCATCGGGGCTGGCGCCGATGAGGGTGGTAACCCTCTCCTTCCAGTTGGTCCTCTCCACTCGCCCGGTCAGTGCATGACCCTTGATTGGCATCGCAGTGATCATCGACCAATCCTCAAGGGAGATGGAAAGAATGAGTCTCCGGTCGCCACCGGTCAACCAGAGCTTGTCAGAGCTGCGTGGACAAGCGTCGGCGGCTGACGCTTGAACTGCAACACGAAACCCAACAGTCGGGCTCTCTTGAAGAACGGCGTGTAGCGCTCGTCGTAGTCCATATGCCCATGTACCCCGTGCCCCCTCATGCGCAGTGGCTGGAGCATCTGTCAAAAAGTGAACGCCAAGAGTTAGGAAATTATTTTCATCAATCCGAAAACTTTGATCAATATTTCATTTATATTACTTACCTCTTCGTTCTCTATGAAACGGGCTCGATGACCCTTGTCGAATGCGTAGTCAAGCATGCAATACCGTGGGCCGATGTTGTCCGCAAGAGGTGCCCGCCTTAATAAAATTTCATAAACAAAAACATCATAAGCATAAGCATATCACCATGCATCATATCAAAATCATATCACCATGCATCTACTACACATGATGGATCAAATCATATCAACATTACTCATATAAAAAAATCCTTCCCCTCTTTAATCATATCAACATGCATCATATCACAAAAAAATCCTCCAACAATAATTTTCAATGTATTATCTCACAACAATATGTTCATATCATTGTATCAACATGCATCATCACTCCAACATGCATCATATCATCATATTTTTAAACAAAAAAAATCCTCCAACATGCATCATATCATCATATTTGTAAACAAAAAAATTCCTCCAACATCTTCATATCATCATATCAACATGCATCATCAACCTACAATCAATTCCTCCCTCATGCATTACATCATAATTTTTTTTAAAAAAAATTATGAACTAGGGTTCATCTTAACACTAACACATTAACTATTGATTAGAGTTCATATTCATTACCACTACTTAGTAAAGAACTAAGAACTAGAACTAGAATCAAGCTAAAACTATCTTAGGCCGAAAAAAAATTCAATCTAAGTTCAAAAAAATGAGGGATTTGAAGCAAATAATGCGTCGAATCGGAAGCAAGTTTGCAAAAACTATTTGGATGGATCGGAGGAGCTTACGATTCTCTCTTCGGGCCCATCTCGATCCGCCAAAACGGTGAAGATCCAAGGGGGGAGTGGAGGAGATGAGAGAGGGAAAGAGGGGCGACTTGGGGGAGAAAATGAAGAA
>NC_041381.1:580142937-580145279 GCF_002162155.2 Triticum dicoccoides | reverse complement strand
GGGGGAGGGGTGGGGAGATGGGCAGGGGCACGGGGGTTCCGGGCAAAATAACTGCCCAGAGCCTACCGCCAGAGACTCTGGCGGTAGCGTTATACAACCTACCGTCAGGTGCCCTGGCGGTAGGGTGCGACGGAAGGGGACGGCGGCCGTTTCCGTCAGCTGACGTGGACAAGTACCCTACTGCCAGGGGCCCTGGCGGTAGGCTACATAACCCTACCGCCAGGGGCCTGGCGGTAGGGAAAAGGGTCAACTCACGAAATTTTTCCGGACCGAGGTCAGATCCTGAATTTGTATCCAATAAGGGTCAAAACACGAAATTTAGCCACGCTTTCTTTCCCTGGATCCCATGTACTAGTATCATCCCTAGGGCTCTGCAAACAGCATATGCTGCACCCCAGTTGATCGTCTTTGAAACCATCACGATCACGAGAGCATGTTTTCTTCGGATTCTTTTTTTTTATCTGTGTTTTGTACCGATTGTACGTCCCACTCGTTATGTGTGGCCTTGTGCAAGTTTGTGCGTGGAGCTGTAATGAAAAGAAAAGACAAAGATGCACCCACGAAGATATGATGACAGAGGACGGTAAGCAAACCTGATATGTATGTAGCATTGCAACCAGAACCAGCAGCATTGATCCATCTCAGCATGAGGAGCCATATATTTCTGGGTGATGTTGGCCGGGAAAATACTCTAAAATTTTCAGATCGAAATTGGTAACGCACATTCAGAAATGACAATATGGCTCCTCATGAGAAGCATGCGTCCTTGTACCGGCCGACAGACGTTTTATAGACCCAATCATATTCTGCAAGGCAGGATCCAAATGTGCAGACCTGCAAGTACAGTGCGTGCATGGCCGAAACAGGGAACAAGGCATCAAGTGGTGGTCTCCCCCTCTTCAATGGAGTTTTGGTCTACTCTGTCTCACTCTCACACCAGTCCAGGTCAATTAAGCGATGCATTTTCTGCTTTTAATTGAAGAAAGAACCTGCTTGTAGATGAGAAATTTATCGGATCCCCAAATATCCAATTCTAAGTCTCGCTCATCTGCGTCCGATGAATAGTAAATTTGAAAAAAATACTAGAAAATTTATAAAAATCTGATTCTTTTGCATGAAAGATATTTTAGTGCGTGAGATGCGTGCTAGCAAAAATAAGTCGGGTCCAAATAGTGCACAACTAGTAAACTTTTTCACCGACCCTAAATTTGTTTTTCTTGCTGAGAGTCACTCAGACATCCAAATGCTCCGAAATTTGGCACGGACATCACACGCTTAGTCATGTTTCTCCACAAAAATAAAATCATATTTTTGAATTTACTTCGTATTTTAACTATTTGTTTTTTCACTCCGGGGCTCATCTAAGCCCGGAAGCCAAAACGCCTCATTGGATCCCCCATTTTACCTCTCGTTTCTGTGTATAAAAAGGGAAACACATTTGATCCATAGTATGATTGGAAGCAAATCATCAGACGGATTGACTGCCGTCGATTCTTGTTGAATCTCAGTAAAAATATTGCTTATCGTGCTGTTGCTTCCTATTCGATTTTTTTTTGTCAAAACACCTGCATCGGCCGCGCATAACCCATCCCTAATTGCTCCCTCGAACCCCCTCTCCCTTTCGCCTGGTCCATACTACCGCCGAGCTTGCCGTCAACCACCTCGTCCTGCCATCTCCGACTGGGCATCACCCCCGAGCTCGCCGCACATCGCTTGCTTCCTTGTCTCCTCGTCCAGGAGGACCACAAATACCCCACCGCCCAAACCCGTTCACCTGCTTCTCCCCATTCCATCTTCCTCTCCATTTATGCGACCTCCTGGGGACATGGCAGGTGCACCATGCCAACACTAAGGGGTCAATCCCCACATCGCTTCCATGGTTGGTGTTTCGCCCGGTCACCCTCAGCTGAATTGCTTGCTGGAGTAGAACACTGCAATGGCCTCCGGCATTCCCCCATATTCAAAGTGCCCGATCTCACAATAGGAGGTATTGCACTTCGTTGATCGCCCACCGCCCACTCGTCAACATAATTGTAATATGTATATTGACATTTCCCATCTTTAACATACCTATATTTTTTCTTCATATTTGCGTCTCGGTCCCACTCAATTAGTATTACATTACCAAAGGGGTACACCCATTTTGCATTTTTTTTACTATTTGTAATGTTGAGCAGTATAGAATGTATTTCTATTTTTTATCTTGTTCACATTTGCATGAACCGGTCATATATTCATGCTTCTTATGCAACATGTATTTGTTTCTTAAAAAGGCATAGTTTCGAAACTGGGATGGAAGACATATATTTGTTTCTAATTTGGTCGAGTGGAATCCCTTATAT
>NC_041381.1:580085093-580142590 GCF_002162155.2 Triticum dicoccoides | reverse complement strand
AAAGGATATGGGAAGTGTATGCTTCGCTCAGTTGCTCTCTAGAAGTTGGTGGAATTTGTGGCGATATATATAGGCAAACCTTTATGCACAGTTCACTGGGACCGGTTGAAACCATTCGGTGAGATCAACTTGCACAAAATGTTTGAACTTTAGGCGTTTCGGTGAGACCGGGTGAAACCATTCGGTGGGACCGAGAGATGATGACGTAAGCACTTTCCATACTTCGGTGTAGCCGACTGAAACTGCTCAAAAATTCCGACTGAATTTAAGTTGGCAAAAGAAGGTTGGCAAGTGCTCTTCGGTGGGACTGAAAGGCCAATTCAGTGAGGCCAAATGTTAGGGTTTAGGCAATGAGCCAGTGACTATGTCATTAGTTAACTCGGTGAGTCCATATTGGAGGGGATCGGTGAGACCGAGTTTGACCTAGGGTTTTGGATATAGTGGAATGTGAGAGTTTGACCGAGGCTTTTGGAGCTTGATCTTTAAGCACTTGAGTAGTTAATTAGTTCATGATCACAACCTCATCCCCTTTTGGTAGTATTTACATGCCTATGGACTCAATGCATGTGACCTTGGACCGGAGGCCATTGTCCCCATCACAATGAGCCCCACTTGTGCCACGCAGCTGGCACGTACGACTCCTCTGACGAAGAGGATGTTGTCGTCCCCGTTGTCCCCATCAGGGTCATGCCCGAGCTTTCCTCCCGCGAAGCAGAGGAACGCCCCTCCCCTGAGGAGGCCACGCGGCAGCGCAAACTCGATTGTTGTTGGAAAGCCAGCGAGACGCTCGACTCCGACAACAGCCTCGACTAGTAGCTAGCAACGTTGAATAGGGACATTGCCTATGTTTATTAGTATTTTGCAAATGCCGCTTAATGGCATTTTAAGTCACAAATTATATGCAAATTTGTGATAAATGTTGGCTTCTATTATAAGAAATTTCAATTATTTCGGATGTGATAAATTTTGGCTTCTACTTGTGATAAATATGGTACGCCTAGGCGTACTCTAAAAAAAAGTATTTCGGATGTGGTTTGTTCTTAATCTATTTTAATCTCTCTTTTTTCACATGAATCTACTTTAATCTTTGTTTTACTGCATATAATTAGAACTACTAATTTCAAGCAAAAGCAAAAGAAAATATGAAGACTTCATTATGGCGAGTCAAGTCTTGAACTGCTAGTGCAGACGTCTGTTTTTCATTGCTACCAGTATTTACTTTCCTCCTTGGCTAGGCAGAGCCTGCCGGCTGCGGGACCAAGCTAGAGCGCACACCAGCAGCATCTATCTACGTACTACACGCTGAGGTGAGTAGCATCTGCGGTGGCAGGCAAGCACCGACGATCGAATCCAGCACACACACGGCGCGCATGGTATGATCAATGCCGCTGTCAGTGCCACAGGGAGCGGCACGCTGCTGCTGGCGCAAGCGGCTGCCGGGCGGGGCGCGCGCATGCTGCCGCGGCAGCGAAAGGGACGGCCCTGGAAACCGAAGCGAATCCCATCGCAGATACGACCGATCCCGATGCCTCGTCGTCGTCCCATCCCGATCCCGTGCATGCAAAGTGCCCGTCTCCAAACTCCTCTCCCGGTTCTGTTTGTTTGTATGAGGCCAACTCCAATGCACCGGTCCGGGTGTGTTCGTTTTAGCTCAAATAGACAGATGGCGCGGCCTAAGCGTGCGATCGCATCCACAAAAAAAGTCTGCTTGTGATCTGTGACCCGTCTCGATCCATCTTGGGCACAAATTTGATTGGGCTTTGTGGTCAAACGGACGCACACGTGTCCTCTCGCCGTCCGCCTCGTGCTTGCGTGTCGGCCGTCCAAGTACCCCCCACAACCCCCATTTAATCCAACACGAGTGGACAGGCCCGCCGGTCAGCCAACCAGCCATCCCCAGCCGAGTCCTTTTTTTATGGTGAAGCCGTGGACTGGCCAGTCCACTTCTACTTCCCCACACCATCCCCACATCATTGCTCCCTCCGTGCCCGACACCAAACCCTAGCCGCGCTGCCCCACCTCGCTCACCGCCGGCCATCACAATAGGCATCTGGAAGTGGGTGCCGAGCAAGAAGGGCAAGCATGACTGTCGGGGGTTGGGTGCGACATATGTCAGAGGATGGCTTATCATGGTGGGAGCGAGTAGAATGTCTCCGGTGCCTGGAAGCGGAATAAGGCGTAGACACGTACGCCGGCGAACTTTACCCAGGTTGGGGGCTCTCCGTGAAGATAATACCCCTACTCCTGCTCTGCGGAGTCTCCGCATGATCATTAAGGCACTAGTGATACAAGGTGCTCCTTGGGCTGTGTCTAGAGGTAGGAGAAGGCAAGGCTAGCTCTTCCCTGCCCTAGGTAACTGGCTAGTTCTATCAGAGTTGGAATCCTTTGTATGGGCGCCCTGGGGGGTTTATATAGGCTTACCCCCCAGGGGTACAATGGTAATCCGTCCGGGTGCTGGGCCCGGCTGTCAGTGTCTCCAGCCTCCGGCTTCTCCGCCGATCGTTGGGGCCCGCCGCCTGGCGGGCCCTGCTGACTGGTTGGTGGCCGCTTACTGTAGCCGTGCCGTTGATGACGGGGGCTTGGTCATCTTCAGCGTGGCTACAGTCCCGCCGCCTGGTGGGAGATCACTGTAGCCACACCTGGTCTCATCAGTTTAATGGCATGCTTGCCTCGGGGCAAGGGACGGCCGCCTGTTGGAGGCCGGCCCTTCCCGCGTCCGACTGATTGAGCTTCCGTCGTCTTCTACGGAGTCTCTACCTTATAGGGCCCGCCGTCGTCAGGTCGTACTGACAGGCCGTCGTGGGGAACAGGACTCCGCCTGCTCGGAGCGACGTCGCGGGAGACACGACACAGTGCCCCATCGTGCGGAGATCTCCGCCTGTACGGAGCACTATAGCCACACCTGCCCCGGGCGTCAGGGGCGACGTGCTTCACTGTAGCCATGCTCTAACTTGTACTCTTGATGGGGGCTTGGTCGTACCAAGGCCGTGAGGTGGCCGCCTGCCCGATGCCATCCTCCCTAGAGGCCGGCGGGCTGGAGCCGGCCACGCGCAGTGCTGTAGGTTGGGGTTGGCCGCCCTCTGGTAGCCGGCCATTCAGCCAGCCGGCCCTCAGAGGGCGGAGCTACAGCTGGGGGCCCAGCTAGGCGGAGCTAGCCCAAAGTCTTGATAAGTCCTGGGACCTGGGTGAGGCTACCCATGGCTCATTAGTCCGACAGTAGTCCCCAAAGCCGGCGAGGCGTCGCGGTCGAGGGGCCGTGAAAACTCAGCGGCTTCCCCCCTTACCGAGGTCCGGAGAGTGCTGTGATCCGCCTTGCGGCGCACCGACATCTTGGTCCGACTTGCGGCGTGCCGGCCTCTAAGGCCGGCTTCGACAAGGCGGGGTCGTCGTCCAATTTCAAACTTCACGGCGGGAGAATAGGTCGCGTGCCTGCTAAGCTTCCCAGGCCGCCTCCCGCCGTGGGAGCGCCACGCGGCGCCCGCCAGCCCGGCCAGCCTGCCACCCCACGCTCCCGATGGGACGTGACAGTGGGCCGGGCCCGCCACTACCGGGCCTGGGCGCGCGGGCGGATCCACTGCGCCGAGGCGGGCGGTTGTGGTTCCCGCGGTCATTCACTGTGCAGTAAATCTGCATGGGGATCGTGGGGACGTGGGGGCGTGGGCGCGGTTAATCCCACGTCCCATGTCCCGTCCCCTCGCCTTCATAGCCGAGGGGCTATAAGTAGGGGGAGGAAAGGGTGCGGCGAAGCACGCGCGCCCCATCCCACTTCTTCTTCTTCCTCTCGTGCTCTCCACCGTAGCTGTTGTAGCCGCTCCTTGCGGGCCGTGGTGCAGCCACCGCCGCCGTTGCGCTCTCGCCCCTCCCGCAGCTCCGCCCGTAGCCATGGCGCGTGAGAAGGGCGGCGACTGGGACGGCTCGACGGTCATCGAGGACCATATCACCTTCCTCCGTGACACGCGCCGGATGCCCAGCGCGGCATTCGTCAAGGCGCGGGTGCCGCCGGGGACCGAGATCTCGCCAGCGCCGCAGGCGGACGAGCGGGTCGTCTTCCGTTCGCACTTCCTCCACGGCTTCGGCCTCCTGGCGAGCGGCTTCTTCCGCTCGTTCCTCGACTTCAACCACCTCCAACCTAATCATCTTATGCCCAACTCCATGACCCTGCTCTCCGCCTTGGTCACGGCGTGCGAGGGCTACATCGGCATCCTCCCAACAATCGAGCTGTGGGGAGCGTTCTTCTATGGGAAGCTCGGCACCTCCGCCAAGGACACGCCGGTCGAGTGCGGGGGCTACGTCGCTGTGCGCCGGCCGGCGAAGCGGAACGCCTTCCCCACCATCAAGCTGGCCCAGTCGGTGAAGATGTGGCAGCAGTCCTACTTCTACGTTGAGAACGTAGATCCGGCTGCCGACTTCCTCAACCTGCCGCCTTACGAGGCCTCCCCCCACTGGGCTTCTGCCCAACTTGGGGTACAAGCCGAAGCTGGTGTCGGCGGACGCGGCGGCCGCCATCGGCCGACTCCGGGTGCTCCAAGAGTCGGAGGGCCTCGTGGCCTCCGACCTCCTCGTTGCCTTTGTCGAGCGCCGGATCCTCCCGCTCCAGAGCCGCCCTCATCGGATCTTTCGGATGGGCGGGCACCGCGACACGTGCCGGCTGTGCACGAAGGGGATGCTGCCCGCCAAGGTAGCGCGGATGGTGAACAAGATCTCCGACCTCAAGATGTCGGAGGAAAACTGGCGGTACGGGAAGCGGCCGTACTCCCGCCACAATTTGCCGCCTGCCGTAAGTCCTTCGATTCCTTCCTTTAGATTTGTCTTTGGGTCTTTTTCTTCTTATGATTCGACTCCTCTCTTGAGCATAGATTTACATGTCCGAGGCGGCAGCCGCCATCGTGGGGCCGGGTGGTGACTACCACCCGGACAGAGCGGTGAGCGACGAGGATGACCCCGACTTGGGGGCGGCCGCCCTGGCGGACGACGCAACAGGCGGCGGTGGCGGCGGAGCAGGCGGCACCGAGGAAGGCGGCGGCGTGGGGACTTGGGCCGACGACGACGATGACAAGGATGAGCCGCGCCCCACTCGGAGCACGACCAACACCGGCGCCGGTCCCTCTACCGGGCCGCCCACCCGCGGCGGCAAGCGAAAACGGAAGCAAGGCGCTGCCCTGTTCGGTAGCGCGCCGAAGAAACCCAAGAACCCAGGCGGCAAGAGGCCGCAGCCAAGGCGGCCAAGTATCACAGGCAGCCAAAGGTGCCCGTCATGGTGTTGGTGTAAGTGCCTTTCTCTCGACTTCACTCCTTCTGTCGATCCGGCCCAAAACTAAATTCCTTGTCATGTATTCATATCTTCAGGGCCCCTCTCACCCTCGACAAGTTGGGTGCCGCCTCGGTCATGAGGTCGGCGATGACCTCCTCCACCAGCCGGCGGATCGATCCGGCTGCCGACCTCCTGGAGGCGACAGAGCGGAATGCGCGGAAGGCGCGCGACGAAGAGGCCGACCGCCTGGCGAAGGCGGAGGCGGACAAGGCCGCGGCCTCCGCAGCGAGGAGGCTGGTGCAGGCGGAGGCCGAAGCCACGGAGAGGGAGTGGCTCGCGGAGGCCGCGCGTCGCCAGGAGCCGCTGCTCGTGACGCCATTGAACACCGCGCACGCTTCACCGGAGTTTGAAGCGACGACTGGAGGAACCGGCGATGAGCACCCGGTCATGGAGAGGGATGGCGGCGACGTGGCCATGCCGGACGTCTTTGTGCCGCCGCCGCCACCGACTAGCGAAGCGCGGGTCGAGCAGCCGGCCGAGCCGCCAGTGCCACCGGCTGAGAACGTGGTGGTGACGGACCTAACTCCTCAGGTCCGCACACCATCGCGTCGTCGTCTTGAGAAGGCGGCCTCGGCGCCATGACCGCTGGAGACCAGAGCCGCGAGCTCGTCGGTCCCCGACACCGAGGCGTCCAGCGCCGCGCCGACCGGCTGGGTGCGTGGAGGCGGGACGGGCGCCCTGAACCGGGCGTCCCTCGACGTCCAGGCCAAGCTCCGGGCCGAAGTCGAAGCCCTCAGGCGCTGCAACAAGACGTTCCTGGAATCGCGAGCTGCTATCCGCGTAAGCTTTCTGCTTCTTCATTTCTTTGATCTTCTTTCGACTTTCGTGGGGGTGCGCTGTTGGGGAACGTAGCAGAAATTCAAAATTTTCCTACGAGTCACCAAGATCTATCTATGGAGAAACTAGCAACGAGAGAGAGGAGAGTGCATCTACATACCCTTGTAGATCGCTAAGCGGAAGCGTTCAAGAGAACGGGGTTGATGGAGTCGTACTCATCGTGATCCAAATCACCGATGATCCTAGCGCCGAACGGACGTCACCTCCGCGTTCAACACACGTACGGTTGGGAGAGACATCTCCTCCTTCTTGATCCAGCAAGGGAAGGAGAGGTTGATGGAGATCCAGCAGCACGACGGCGTGGTGGTGGAAGTAGCGGGATCCCGGGAGGGCTTCGCCAAGCGCAAGTGGGGAGGAAGAGGTGTCACGGGAGGGAGGAAGGCGCCAGGGACTCAGGTGCGGCTGCCCTCCCTCCCCTCCACTATATATAGGGGCCTAGGGGGGCGCCGGCCCCTTGTAGATCCCATCTAGGGAGGAGGGCGGCGGCCCTAGGGGTGGCCTGGCCTCCAAGCCAAGTGGAGGCGCCCCCGCCTCCAAGCCAAGTGGAGGCGCCCCCACCCCTTAGGGTTTCTAACCCTAGGCGCATGGGAGGCCCAAAGGGGGGCGCACCAGCCCACCAGGGGCTGGTTCACACGCCCCCTCAGCCTATGGGGCCCTCCGGGATAGGTGGCCCCACCCGGTGGACCCCCGGGACCCTTACGGTGGTCCCCGTACAATACTGATGACCCCCGAAACTTTCCCAGTGACCGAAACTGGACTTCCTATATATAAATCTTTACCTCCGGACCACTTCGGAACTCCTCGTGACGTCCGGGATCTCATCCGGGACTCCGAACAACATTCGGGTTACCGCATACTATTATCTCTACAACCCTAGTGTCACCGAACCTTAAGTATGTAGACCCTACGGGTTCGGGAACCATGCAGACATGACCGAGACAACTCTCCGGCCAATAACCAATAGCGGGATCTGGATACCCATGTTGGCTCCCACATGTTCCACAATGATCTCATCGGATGAACCACGATGTCAAGGACTCAATCAATCCCGTATACAATTCCCTTTGTCTAGCGGTATTGTACTTGCCCGAGATTCGATCGTCGGTATGCCGATACCTTGTTCAATCTCGTTACCGGCAAGTCTCTTTACTCGTTCCGTAACACATCATCCTGTGATCAAACCCTTGGTCACATTGTGCACATTATGATGATGTCCTACCGAGTGGGCCCAGAGATACCTCTCCGTTACACGGAGTGACAAATCCCAGTCTTGATTCGTGCCAACCCAACAGACACTTTCGGAGATACCCGTAGTGCACCTTTATAGCCACCTAGTTACGTTGTGACGTTTGGCACACCCAAAGCATTCCTACGGTATCCGGGAGTTGCACAATCTCATGGTCTAAGGAAATGATACTTGACATTAGAAAAGCTTTAGCATACGAACTACAGGATCTTTGTGCTAGGCTTAGGATTGGGTCTTGTCCATCACATCATTCTCCTAATGATGTAATCCCGTTATCAATGAAATCCAATGTCCATGGTCAGGAAACCGTGACCATCTATTGATCAACGAGCTAGTCAACTAGAGGCTTACTAGGGACATGGTGTTGTCTATGTATCCACACATGTATCTGAGTTTCCTATCAATACAATTATAGCATGGATAATAAACGATTATCATGAACAAGGAAATATAATAATAATAACTAATTTATTATTGCCTCTAGGGCATATTTCCAACAGTCTCCCACTTGCACTAGAGTCAATAATCTAGTTCACATCGCCATGTGATTAACACTGACAGGTCACATCGCCATGTGACCAACATCCAAAGAGTTTACTAGTGTCACTAAACTAGTTCACATCACCATGTGATTAAGACTCAATGAGTTCTGGGGTTTGATCATGTTTTGCTTGTGAGAGAGGTTTTAGTCAACGGGTCTGCAATATTCAGATCCGTATGTACTTCGCAATTCTCTATGTCATATTGTAAATGCTGCTTCCACGCTCCACTTGGAGCTATTCCAAATGGTTGCTCCACTATACATATCCGGTTTGCTACTCATAGTCATTCGGATAGGTGTTAAAGCTTGCATCGACGTAACCCTTTACGCCGAACTCTTTATCACCTCCATAATCGAGAAACATGTCCTTATTTACTCCAAGACAATTTTGACCGCTGTCCAATGGTCCATTCCTGTATCATTCTTGTACCCCTTGACTGACTCATGGCAAGGCGCAGTTCCGGTGCGGTACACAGCATATCATACTATAGAGCCTACGTCTGAAGCATAGGGGACGACCTTCGTCCTTTCTCTCTCTTCTGCCGTGGTCGAGCTTTAACTCTTAACTTCATACCTTACAACTCAGGCAAGAACTCCTTTTTTGACTGATCCATTTTGAACACCTTCAAGATCATGTCAAGGTATGTGCTCATTTGAAAGTACCATTTAGCGTTTTTGATCTATCCTCATAGATCTTGATGCTCAATGTTCAGGCAGCTTAATCCAGGTTTTCTATTGAAAAACACTTTTCAAACAACCTTATATGCTTTCCAGAAATTCTACATCATTTCTGATCAACAATATGTCAACAACATATACTCATCAGAAATTCTATAGTGCTCCCACTCACTTCTTTGGAAATACAAGTTTCTCATGAACCTTGTATAAACCCAAAATCTTTGATCATCTCATCAAAGTGTACATTCCAACTCCGAGATGCTTACTCCAGTCCTTAGAAGGATTGTTGGAGCTTTGCATACTTGTTAGCGTCTTTCAGGATTGTCAAAAACTTTTCTGGTCATATCACATACAACCTTTCCTCAAGAAAATTATCGAGGAAACAATGTTTTGACATCCTATGTGCAAGATTTCATAAATAATGCAGTAACTGCTAATCCAATTCCAACAGACTCTTAGCATCTCTACGAGTGAGAAAGCCTCACCGTAGTCAACTCCTTGAACTTGTCAGAAAAGATCTTAACGACAAGTCGAGCTTTCTTAATGGTGACACTTACCATCATTGTCTGTCTTCCCTTTTAAAATCCATCTGTACCCAATAGCCTTACGACCATCAAGTATTTCTTCCAAAGTCTACACTTTGTTTTCATACATGGATCCTCTCTCGGATTTTATGGCCTCGCGCCATTCGTCGGAATCCAGGCCCACTTTCGCTTCTCCATAGCTCGTAGGTTCATTCTTGTCTAGCAACATGACCTCCAAGACAGGATTACCGTACCACTCCGAAGCAATACGCGTCCTTGTCGTCCTACGAGGTTTGGTAGTGACTTGATCCGAAGCTTCATGATCACTATCATAAGCTTCCACTTCAATTGGTGTAGGTGCCACAGGAACAACTTCCAGTGCCCTGCTACACACTAGTTGAAGTGATGGTTCAATAACCTCATCAAGTCTCCACCATCCTCCTACTCAATTCTTTCGAGAGAAACTTTTCCTCGAGAAAGGACCCGATTCAAGAAACAATCCCTATTGCTTTCGGATCTGAATTAGGAGGTATACCCAACTGTTTTGGGTGTCCTATGAAGATGCATTTTATCCGCTTTGGGTTCGAGCTTATCAACCTGAAACTTTTTCACATAAGCGTCGCAGCCCCAAACTTTTAAGAAACGACATCTTAGGTTTCTCCAAACCATAGTTCAAACGCTGTCGTCTCAACGGAATTACGTGGTGCCCTATTAAAGTGAGTGCGGTTGTCTTTAATGCCTAACCCATAAACGATAGTGGTAATTCGATAAGAGACATCATGGTACGTATCATATCCAATAGGGTGAAACTATGATGTTCGGAGACACCATCACACTATGGTGTTCCAGGCGGTATTAATTGTGAAACAATTTCCACAATGTCTTAATTGCGTGCCAAAGCTCGTAACTCAGATACTCATCTCTATGATCATATCATAGACATTTTATCCTCTTGTCACAATGATCTTCAACTTCACTCTGAAATTACTTGAACCATTCAATAATTCAGACTTGTGTTTCATCAAGTAAATATACTCAACATCTACTCGAATCATCTGTGAAGTAAGAACATAACGATATTCACTGCATGCCTCAGCACTCATTGGACTGCACACATCAAAATGTGTTACTTCCAACAAGTTGCTATCTTGTTCCATCTTACTGAAAATGAGGCTTTTCAGTCATCTTGCCCATGTGGTATGATTTGCATATCTCAAGTGATTCAAAATCAAGTGAGTCCAAATGATCCATCTGCATGGAGTTTCTTCATGCGTATATACCAATAAACATGGTTCGCATGTCTCAAACTTTTCAAAAACGAGTGAGTCCAAAGATCTATCAACATGGAGCTTCTTCATGCATTTTACACCAATATGACTTACATGGCAGTGCCACAAGTAAGTGGTACTATCATTACTATCTTATATCTTTTGGCATGAAAATGTGTATCACTATGATCGAGATTCAATAAACCATTCCTTTTAGGTGCAAGACCATTGAAGGTATTATTCAAATAAACAGAGTAACCATTATTCTCCTTAAATGAATAACCGTATTGCGATAGACATAATCCAATCATGCCTATGCTCAACACAAACACCAAATAACAATTATTTAGGTTTAACACCAATCTCGATGGTAGAGGGAGCGTGCGATGCTTGATCACATCAACCTTGTAAACACTTCCAACACATATCGTCAGCTCACCTTTAGCTAGTCTCCGTTTATTCCGTAGCTTTTATTTCGAGTTACTAACACTTAGCAATCGAACCGGTATCTCAATACCTTGGTGCTACTAGGAGTACTAGTAAATAACACATTAACATAATGTATATCCAATATACTTCCATCGACCTTGCCAGCCTTCTCATCTACCAAGTATCTAGGGTGGTTCTGCTTCAGTGTCCGTTCCTCTCATTACAGAAGCACTTAGTCTCGGGTTTGGGTTCAACCTTGGGTTTCTTCACTGGAGCAGCAACTGATTTGCCGTTTCATGAAGTACCCCTTCTTGCCCTTGCCCTTCTTGAAACTAGTGGTTTCACTAACCATCAACAATTGATGCTCCTTCTCGATTTCTACTTTCACGGTGTCAAACATTGCAAATAGCTCAAGGATCATCATATCTATCCCTGTCATGTTATAGTTCATCACGAAGCTCTAGTAGCTTGGTGGCAATGTCTTTGGAGAAACATCACTATCTCATCTAGAAGATTAACTCCCACTCGATTCAAGTGATTGTTGTACCCAGACAATCTGAGTACAAGCTCAACGATTGAGATCTTCTCCCTTAGTTTGTAGGCTGGAAAACTCATCGGAGGTCTCATACCTCTTGACGTGGGCACGAGCCTGAATTCCCAATTTCAACCCTCAGAACATCTCATATGTTCCGCGATGTTTCAAAAACGTCTTTGGTGCCTCAATTCCAAACCGTTTAACATTACCGAACTATCATGTAGTCATCAAAACGTGTATGTCAGATGTTCGCAACATCCACAAACCACGTTCGTGGTCCAGCACACCGAGCGGTGCATTAAGGACATAAGCCTTCTATTGTCCGCATAATTGCTACTGTCAACTTTCAACTATATTTTCTCTAGGAACATATCTAAAACAGTAGAACTAAAGCGCGAGCTATGACATAATTTGCAAAGGGCTTTTGACTATGTTCAGGATAATTAAGTTCATCTAATTAACTCCCACTCAGATAGACATCCGTCTAGTCATCTGAGTGATTACATGATCTGAATCAACTAGGCCGTGTCCGATCATCACATGAGACGGATTAGTCATCATCGGCGAACATCTTCATGTTGATCGTATCCACCATACGACTCATGCTCGACCTTTCGGTCTCTTGTGTTCCGAGGCCATGTCTGTACATGCTAGGCTCGTCAAGTTAACCTAAGTGTTTCGCATGTGTAAATCTGGCTTACACCCGTTGTATGTGAACGTTAGAATCTATCACACCCGATCATCACGTGGTGCTTCAAAACGACGAACTTTCGCAACGGTGCATAGTTAGGGGGAACACTTTCTTGAAATTTTAATGAGGGATCATCTTATTTACTACCGTCGTTCTAAGCAAATAAGATGCATAAACATGATAAACTTCACATACAATCAAAAAGTGACATGATATGGCCAATATCATTTTTCTCCTTTTGATCTCCATCTTCGGGGCTCCACGATCATCATCGTCACCGGCATGACACCATGATCTCCATCATCGTGTCTTCATGAAGTTGTCTCGCCAACTATTACTTATACTACTATGGCTACCGGTTAGCAAAAAGTAAAGTAATTACATGGCGTTGTTCAATGACACACATGTCATACAATAAATTAAGACAACCCCTATGGCTCCTGCCGGTTGTCATACTCATCGACATGCAAGTCATGATTCCTATTACAAGAACACGATCAATCTCATACATCACATATCATTCATCACATTCCTTCTTGGCCATATCACATCACATAGCATACCCTGCAAAAACAAGTTAGACGTCCTCTAATTACTGTTTGCATGTTTTACGTGGCTGCTATGGGTTTCTAGCAAGAACGTTTCTTACCTATGCAAAAACCACAATGTGATATGCCAATTGCTATTTACCCTTCATAAGGACCCTTTTCAATCCGATCCGACTAAAGTGGGAGAGACTGGCCCCTGCTAGCCACCTTATGCAACAAGTGCATGTCAGTCGGTGTAACCTGTCTCACGTAAGCGTACGTGTAAGGTCGGTCCGTGCCGCTTCATCCCACAATACCGTCGCAACAAGATAGGACTAGTAACGGTAAGCATATTGAACAAAATCAACGCCCACAACAACTTGTGTTCTACTCGTGCATAGAATCTACGCAATAGACCTAGCTCATGATGCCACTGTTGGCGAACGTAGCAGAAATTCAAAATTTACCTACGAGTCACCAAGATCTATCTATGGAGAAACTAGCAACGAGAGAGAGGAGAGTGCATCTACATACCCTTGTAGATCGCTAAGCGGAAGCGTTCAAGAGAACGTGGTTAATGGAGTTGTCCTCGTCGTGATCCAAATCACCAATGATCCTAGCGCCGAACGGACGGCACCTCCGCGTTCAACACATGTACGGTTGGGAGAGACATATCCTCCTTCTTGATCCAGCAAGGGAAGGAGAGGTTGATGGAGATCCAGCAGCACGACGGCGTGGTGGTGGAAGTAGCGGGATCCCGGCAGGGCTTCGCCAAGCGCAAGCGGGGAGGAAGAGGTGTCACGGGAGGGAGGGAGGCGCCAGGGACTCAGGTGCGGCTGCCCTCCCTCCCCTCCACTATATATAGGGGCCTAGGGGGGCGCTGGCCCCTTGTAGATCCCATCTAGGGAGGGGGGCGGCGGCCCTAGGGGTGGCTTGGCCTCCAAGCCAAGTGGAGGCGCCCCCACCCCTTAGGGTTTCTAACCCTAGGCACATGGGAGGCCCAAAGGGGGGCGCACGAGCCCACCAGGGGCTGGTTCCCACGCCCCCTCAGCCTATGGGGCCCTCGTGGATAGGTGGCCCCACCCGGTGGACCCCCGGGACCCTTCCGATGGTCCCGGTACAATATCGATGACCCCTAAAACTTTCCCGGTGGCCGAAACTGGACTTCCTATATATAAATCTTTACCTCCGGACCACTCCGGAACTCCTCGTGACGTCCAGGATCTCATCCGGGACTCCGAACAACATTCGGGTTACCACACACTATTATCTCTACAACCCTAGTGTCACCGAACCTTAAGTGTGTAGACCCTACAGGTTCGGGAACCATGCAGACATGACAGAGACAACTCTCCGGCCAATAACCAACAGTGGCATCTGGATACCCATGTTGGCTCCCACATGTTCCACGATGATCTCATCGGATGAACCACGATGTCAAGGACTCAATCAATCCCGTATACAATTCCCTTTGTCTAGCGGTATTGTACTTGCCCGAGATTCGATCGTCGGTATGCCGATACCTTGTTCAATCTCGTTACCGGCAAGTCTCTTTACTCGTTCCGTAACACATCATCCTGTGATCAAACCCTTGGTCACATTGTGCACATTATGATGATGTCCTACCGAGTGGGCCCAGAGATACCTCTCCGTTACACGGAGTGACAAATCCCAGTCTTGATTCGTGCCAACCCAACAAACACTTTCGGAGATACCCGTAGTGCACCTTTATAGCCACCTAGTTACGTTGTGACGTTTGGCACACCCAAAGCATTCCTACGGTATCCGGGAGTTGCACAATCTCATGGTCTAAGGAAATGATACTTGACATTAGAAAAGCTTTAGCATACGAACTACACGATCTTTGTGCTAGGCTTTGGATTGGGTCTTGTCCATCACATCATTCTCCTAATGATGTGATCCCGTTATCAATGACATCCAATGTCCATGGTCAGGAAACCGTGACCATCTATTGATCAACGAGCTAGTCAACTAGAGGCTTACTAGGGACATGGTGTTGTCTATGTATCCACACATGTATCTGAGTTTCCTATCAATACAATTATAGCATGGATAATAAACGATTATTGTGAACAAGGAAATATAATAATAATAACTAATTTATTATTTCCTCTAGGGCATATTTCCAACATGCGCCAGCGCACCCACTGGGTGTAGTCCTCAAGTTTCGGGCCGGCTGCTAAGCAGGCCGTCCGGAACTTCGTCTTGTCGGAGTTAAAATGTTGATCTTGTCTGATGTTCCCCTCTGCAGGACTACCATAACCTCCGCACGGCCGCCAACAACTCCAGGGTCCAGGAGCTGGAGACGCAGACCGGCCATTTGTTCGAGAGCCGGAGTAAGTTTATGTTCCTTTCTTCTGCGGGGGCGCGCAAGCGCACCCGCGGGGTGTAGTCCCCGAGGTTCGGGCCGACCGCTGAGCAGTCGGGCCGAATCTCCTCAGTTATCTGCATCCTTCTTTGTTATTTGATTGAAGTTCTTCCTTCTCTTTCTTTCTTTAGAGGCCAACGCCGCCTTGCATGTCACATCCCTAGCTTCAGGCATTGCTCTAGGTTAGCTTCATGTGTGCATCATGTCTATATTTTTGAAACTTGAATTGAGGAATATTGGAAGCCTCAAAACCCTAAATAAAAGAGGGGCAAAAACCCTAGAAATCTCATTCATTGCTCCAAAATGCTCCTCTTAAATGTTTGATAATTTTTGGTAAGGGTTCTGGTCCCAACCAAAATATTGAACATTTTTAAGGAGTTATTTTTGGGACTTTGAATTTAATTCATTAGTTATTTGAATTTGAATTATATTCATATAATTAGAATATAATTTCAAATATCCCTGAAATATTTTATAAGCTTTTGGAAAAGTCCATCTAGCAATATAAAATATTCAGTGGAGTTTTGGCATTGTTTGAATTATTTTTAAAATTCAAAACAGTGGCAAAATAATTTAAATAAAACAAAAACAGAAGAAAAATATAAAACAGAATGTAAATAAAAGCAGAGAGAGTTTTACCTGAGCTTACCTCGCAGCCCACCTGGCCCAACTCCAGTGGCCCAGCCGGCCCAGCCCACCTCCTCCCCCTTGTCCTCTTCCTCCTCTGCCAGGAGGACGAACAGAGGCGAGGCGTGGCACGCGCCGACGCTGCCTCGGCCACCTCCTGCTTCCCCCTGGCCACCTCCTGCTTCCTCTCGTCGCCCTGGACCCCGTCCACGACGCCACGCACCCCCAGGCCTCTCACTCTCTCCCCGAGCTCCTCTCCTCCTCTGGCTCTCTCGCGCGCAGCCACCGAACACACCCGCCGCCGCCGACGAGCTTCCCCGTGGCCACCGGCCACCCCTAGCCTCGCCGATGCGCCCAGGAGCTCCCCCTCGACCCCTCCTTCCTCCCCACCGACCCACGGCCCTACGGACGCGCCACAACGCCGCCGACATCGCCGTTTCCATCGCCGGCCGCCGAGGATCTTCACCGTCAATTCGCCACCATCGTCGCTTCCCCGAGCTCGCTGACCCTCCCTGCACGATCCCCGTGAGTCCCTGCTTCGTTTCCCCCTAACCCCAAGCCCGATTACGAGCTCTAGCCGCCCCCTCTACCGGAGCCGAGACGCTCCGCCGCACGGACTCGTCGCCGGCGAAGCCCCGGTGACCAAATGGCCCCGCGCGTGCGTCCGTTGCACTCGCAACGACCCGTGGAGCAACGCTAGCGTGGCAGCTAGCTTGTTTGCAAGCTGCAGCGCTAACCCCGCACCCACCCGAGCTCCGGCCGCCGCCTCGGGCTCCATTCCGGCGAACCCCGGCCACCCCCGCACCTCCCGTTGGCCCCCCTAGATGCGCACAGGCACGGGCTACCTTCTGGTGCCCTTCGCACGTCCAGCCGCCGCCCGTAGCGCAACCCCGGTGAACTTCCGCCGCGTTTCGGGTCGCCGCCGGCCGAACTCCGGTGGCCAGTGACGTGGCGCTGTCATTAGCCACTAATGACGCGCTAACCAACCCCCTAGGCCACTGACAGCGGGCCCCACCCCTGGTCAAACCCCAGTCAGCGCTGGGTTTGACCGGGATTAGCTCCTGTGTCACTGACGTGTGGCCCCCACATGTCAGGTTTGACCGAGCCAGCCCAGTTGACCCTGCTGACATCACTGTGACGTGGGGCTGACGCAATAAGTATTTTCTGGATTTAATATTATTCAGGAAATTCCAGAAAATAGCTAAAACTTCTAAAAATCATAGAAAATTAACCGTAACTCCAAATTAAATAAATTATATATGAAAAATTATCAGAAAAATTCAAGGAATCCATCTGTACCATTTTCATGCATGTTAGAACAACTTATAGGTGCTGTTTAGCACAAATCAATTAAATGGCATTTGAATAATCACATATGGAGTTTGAATTTGAATCTTATATTCAAACCAACTTCATTTAATCTGTTGCTAGTTGCATTAGCCCAAAACACATCCATTTTGCCATGTCATGATCATGCATCATATTGTGCATTGCATTGATTGTGTTCCTTTCTGTGTTGCCGGTATTTGTCCCCTCTCGATAGACGTGATACCGATGATGTGATCGTTGACACTGATGAAGACTCAATGTTATCTTCAGAAGTGCCAGGCAAGCAAAACCCCCTTGTTCATTCCGATACAATCCCACTCTCTCGCTCCTGCTCTCCTTTACTGCAGTAGGACAACACCGTTTCAACTGTTACATGCTGCGGTAGTTGAATCCCTTTTATCCTCTGCATGACCTGTCATTGCCACAGTAAATAGATGAAACCCACTAGCATGAGTAGGAGTTGTTTGAGCCCTGTTGTGCCTACTCATTCATGTTTGTTTGTCATGCCTGCTACTGCTTAGAGTTGAGTCAGGTCTGATTCATCGGGGATGAATCAGAGGTGTGTGAACATGTCCTACTGTGTGTGAGCTAAGTGTGTGAACACGATTTGGTAAAGGTAGCGGTGAGAGGCCATGTAGGAGTACATGGTGGGTTGTCTCATTGCAGCCGTCCTCAGGAACTGAGTTCTGTGTTTGTGATCCATGATTCAGCTACTACCACGCATTGGGCCCGAAACCAATGGACCCTCTCGGCTTCTTAATCACCCTTGTCCTCTGTCCAGGAGTTGCAAGTAGTTTCTGGTGTTTGTAGTATGCTGGAGGCCGTGCGCAGCGCTGACCGTAGGGGTGGGCTGTGATGCGGTAGGCACGTGGCACAGTGTACCGGGCGCCCGTTTGGTGTCTCGGGAACCCTGTTCACATCGTTTGGGGCTGTGAGCGAAACTCCGGCCGGATCTCCTCATGGATGGAACCCGAATAGGCGATAAACCTGGACTAGAGACTTGAGTGTTTAGGTAGGCCGTGGCCGACACCCACGTTGGGCTTCCGCTTGAAGGTTGCCGAGTACATGTCGTGTAAACGGCGGTAAGTGGTGAGAGCGTGTGTGAAGAAGTACACCCCTGCAGGGTTAACCTAATCTATTCGAATAGCCGTGTCCATGGAAAAGGACCTCTGGGTTGCTTATATCAGTTCATAGACAAATGAAAGTGGATACTTTAAAATGCGCAAGATAAGCGTGAGTGCTATGGATGGCGTTCTCGTAGGGAGACGGGAGCGGATCCATAGTGGTGTATTGATATGGTGAATATGTGGACTCGTGTGCGCCACCTCAAAAGAGTCGCTTGCAGTCGTAGTTTAGGATAGCCACCGAGTCAAAGCTGGCTTGCTGCAGTCAAACCCCTCCACCCCCTTGTTGATAATGATGCATATGTAGATAGATCTGATGTAAGTCTTGCTGGGTACATTTGTACTCACGTTTGCCTATTTATGTTTTTGCAGAGAGACTTCGGTCTCGCTAGTAGTTCCGCGTGGACTTCGACGTTTATCTTGTTACCTCAGCTACGATCTTGTGCCCTCGGCAGGATCTAGTAGATAGTCAGGCTTCTCAGCCTTTTCCATTTATAGATGTCTGTACTCAGACATGATAGCTTCCGCTTGTGCTTTGATTTGTATGCTCTGATTGTTGGGTCATGAGACCCCTGTTTGTAATATCTCGCTCCTCGGAGCCTAATGAATAAATACTTGAGTCGTAGAGTCATGTTGTGATGCCATGTTGTATTTGCACATATCGAGCATATTGTGTGTATGTTATTGAAATGCTTGATATGTGTGGGATCTGGCTATCTAGTTGTTTATCCTTAGTAGCCTCTCTTACCGGGAAATGTCTCCTAGTGTTTCCACTGAGCCATGGTAGCTTGCTACTGCTCCGGAACACTTAGGCTGGCCGGCATGTGTCCTTCTTCGTTCCTGTGTCTGTCCCTTCGAGGAAATGTCACGCGATGAATACCGGAGTCCTGTTAGCCCGCTACAGCCCGGTTCACCGGAGTCCTGCTAGCCCAGTGCTACAGCCTGGATTCACTCGCTGATGACCGACACGTTCGATGCTGGGTCATGGATGCCTGTCCCTGTAAGTCTGTGTCACTTTGGGTTTACGACTAGCCATGTCAGCCCGGGCTCCTTATCATATGGATGCTAGCAACACTGTCATATACGTGTGCCAAAAGGCGCAAACGGTCCCGGGCAAAGGTAAGGCGACACCCGTGGGAATACCGTGCGTGAGGCCGCAAAGTGATATGAGGTGTTACCGGCTAGATCAATGTGACATCGAGTCAGGATCCTGACAGCGTTGGTATCAGAGCTTGACTGCCTGTAGGATTACCAAGCCAAACTGGTCGAAGTCGAGTCTAGAAATTCTTTAGTTATATAAGGGAATTGATTGTGGGATGGAACGTAAGGCTCTTTTTACTCCTTATACCTCATGCCCTTCTGATCTGAGTCATCTTATCTTTCCTACGGGGTTAAGGAACTAGGTCTTCTCATCTATCTATCAGGATCACGTGTTACTAATCCGTAGATTTATAAATTGTTGGATTTAAGCTTGAGTTCAGTTCCTACTATCTTCCGTATGTTAATTGTTGATCTCGAAACCTTGATATTGTGCTTCTGAGTGGTTATGCCACCATTTTTGTGAATGTCTCAAATCTTTTCTGAGCATTTACAGCCGTTATGCTGTCCGAGTCATCCCAGGTTTCTAAGTAGTCTGATGCATTTGCAAATCCTTTCTTCCCGGTTCAATGTTCCCATGGGCCAGATTAACCACACTAATCAGTGAGTTGAGGTACCCCGTTGCCCTGACATATATGTTGGAGCTATTATTATGACCCTAGGTGTCTTAGGGGATCACCTAGTAATTTAGCCATGATTGGTGTCCCAGTGTGATGATTCTGGCCTTTATCCTCGAAAGCATTCCGTGATGCTACTTAGTAATAGGTATTCTGTTCCTGGGTTCTTGAACCCGAGATTCACTCCACCTACTTCGTGTTGATAGTAATTGTTAGTGCCTTCAGGATATTAGTAACCTTTGCGATAGTCCTTGAAGTCCGTGGTATCTTCTTCTTCCAAATACCATGAACTACTTATGGCAGAAGTTCCTCGTTGAACTGAAATATCACAACAGGATTATTCTTGAGGAGTTCTCCATTCATAAATCGTGACTCTGCCAGTTCTACCTTTCTGCATGGGTTATCCGGAAGAATTATGTTGAACTCGGTTCGACATACTAATTTATGCATCCACGACTCAGAAAGTTATATGTTCCTTTGAGTTGTCCCTCTTTAGTTGTCTACTGACCTTCGTCTATCAATTGATAGTCAAGAGTATGCGCGCGTTCGTTTGTCGATGCCTATTACTCTTGTGGCCCGTCAAGCCATTCCGTCCTGAATGACTAGGAGAAACAAACTCCAGTACCTCATCCATATTTAGGATTGGGTCAAAGTAGTTGTGTTCCGCAGATCAAGTTACAATCCAGCTTCTGGTCTGCTCTACCCTGAAGTATTACCTTCTTTATGACAGGAATTTCATGAGAATTGCACCACCTTTTGTGAATTCTTGACATAGTGATACTTCTCGCCATCCTTTTTCATTCCTCGGTTTCGTGTTGATGCAACCGGAATACCGACAAATGAATTGTGATGTGTGAAATCAATACTCCTAGCAACCTCGTTGCTTGGTAGTTAAAGGATAATAATTTTATTCTTAGTATGTTGGTTATTGAATCACCATTCTAAGATTGATCGTGCTACCTAGTCCTTATTTCCTGGTGCACTCTTTGATTGATGAGTTAGGATTTGTCAAGTCCTCGCTCATTTGATCATATCATCTTGCCCTGAAAAGCAAGATTGTTCTCGAGCTTAGTAACATATCGGTGGTTCGTGATTTTCCGAAGATCTTCTCGGAAGTACTACCAGGTCGTCACCTGACCGTTATGTTGAGCCTGTGATCAAGTTGGTTTCTTATGAACCACCTTCTTTCCAAGAATCGGTGTTAGATATCCCTGAGCTAGTTGGTTAAGCTGGACAACAACTTGGAGAGTTGGAAGATAAAAACTTGTTTGACTTAGTTCGTTCCAAAGGGATATTCTTGTGTAGTGTGTGTTGAAGAAAGATGATATCTTCATCGATTGGTCCCTGTGATCAGTTGCTGGACCTATTGTCTTATCAATCCCTTGATTTGAGTGTGGGCTATCGTCAAATCAAATCAGTACCAACGATGCTCGTAATGTTGTCCTACTCGTGGTTGATCCCTCGAGCATACACCATTACATCTTTGGTCTGACCAATGCTATCACCGTGTTCACATGATGGTGGAAGTCCAGTGATATGGAAATTCCGATGAGTTGCTGTTGAGCCCATCAGTAGCATTTTGTCTCCCCCCATGAATCATGTTGAACATCAACCTAGTGTTGGAAACTTGTGTAAGCATTTCTTCGTGTTTCGTTCATGAAGCATATGTTTGAATGAAAGTAGTGATTTTCCCTAATTCATGTGCATATGATGCAAGTTGCCGCCATGAATTTGAGGAAGATTGTTTTGTTTCCCTGGAATCATTCCAAATTAGTCATGCACACGTGCGAAGTATTCTGTGGTCTGGAGACTTGCAACCTTCATTCCATATGTGTCCCGAGCACACCAAGCCACTGATTGATTTGTTCAAGGGGAAGAAGTTCCTTCATAAGAGCTAATCATATGACTTATGCAAGGATTCGTTATCCACGGTAATGGTTCCCAACCAGAACTCGGTAGTGTTTTATTGTAAGACTACCACGTGATCATGCTTGTCCGGGACAACGTGTTCACATGTTTGTAGCAGAACCAGCTCATGTTTTGGAGCTTACTATCGTAGTTCATTTCCCGAGAATCTCGCAACGTCATCTCGTCGATTTGTGTTGCAAACTTTCATTTTTCTTTCTAGACTTGATGAGTCTGGGATATCCTGACACCAACCAGATCTGAATCTCAGGCAGATATGATGGTTGGAACATTCTCCAAGAACTATAATATTGGTCCCTCGATAACCGGTAAAGTGGATGTCGTGGCCAACACACCCAGCCGGAAGACCTGTTATTATAATATCTTGATTGAGGAAGTTGGCCACCTCCCCATAGGGATTTCGTAGGATTTACTCCCTAGTTGCCCCTATGGATTTCTGTGTTCCGAAGTCCGACCTTTTTACTTGATGTTCTAGATATCAAACCATATCTATGGGTGGGTTACACTAGCACATCAAGGAGAACATTAGAAGCGGAGTGCTAAATGTCTCTCGGTCGATCATCCAGATTTTTATTTCCTTGGCCTCGCTAAGGTGAAATCTGAGAAGGTGTTATCTTCCTTTGCATCTGCATCATCCATCATTAGCCATCATTGTAGCAAGTTGTGTTGCCAGGATCCTTGACACGGATGTTGGTAAAACCTTGATGAATGTGGAAATGCTCAAGTTCTTGAGAGCACGCTCAAGCGCTAGGTGTTATCATCGACGCTAACTGGGATTCCTCTCAGTTTCCTCGGCAATGCTATGACCTTTTCAACCAGTGAATTAACTCTCTAGTGTTGGGTTCTTCCCCAGTTACCAGAATCATTCCCAGCATTTGCATTTTGTTCCCAGCTTGCACCGCCAATGTGCCATTCTACCATGGGTCTCTTCCATTTCCGGTGATAAGCAAATTCATCCATTACGTTGTCTTCAACAAGGTAGTCCACATCATCCAAGTCCGAGTATGCCATTCTACCGACCCCCTCCAAACGATCGTTGTGAATTGCCTTAGGCTGGTATGAAGAGTTTTCAATGATCTCTGAATCAAAGGTAATCCTTTTTGCCACTTAAGGAAATAATCTACGAATCACCCTCCTCCAGGATGTTTCGTCGTGGTTTCATGGCAACTAAACTCCTCGCTACGTGGACAATATTTTACCACCTTCTTAAATGTGGAATTGTTGTCTACCTAGTGAACCTTCGTCATCCGTTTCTTTCCACCCCTCTTGATGTGTATCTCGTGTCTCAACTCGAGAGATGGTCCTATGTCTCACTCCGAGAGTTGTTCGATCATCGAGGAGATCGACCCTTCTAGAGTCTCCTTCTTCCCTCCATGTCATGTTGGCAGGATTTCTCAGAGCAAGACATCAAGACAAAGATGGTGATCGAATCAACGTTTCTATGAAGTGCACCCTGGATCGTGAAGATTATACTAGTTACGTTTCCCCTTCACCTTACCCTACGCTTGAATCTCGAGACGAGATTCTTGTTTAGTGGGGGTGAGTTGTCACATCCCTAGCTTCAGGCATTGCTCTAGGTTAGCTTCATGTGTGCATCATGTCTATATTTTTGAAACTTGAATTGAGGAATATTGGAAGCCTCAAAACCCTAAATAAAAGAGGGGCAAAAACCCTAGAAATCTCATTCATTGCTCCAAAATGCTCCTCTTAAATGTTTGATAATTTTTGGTAAGGGTTCTGGTCCCAACCAAAATATTGAACATTTTTAAGGAGTTATTTTTGGGACTTTGAATTTAATTCATTAGTTATTTGAATTTGAATTATATTCATATAATTAGAATATAATTTCAAATATCCCTGAAATATTTTATAAGCTTTTGGAGAAGTCCATCTAGCAATATAAAATATTCAGTGGAGTTTTGGCATTGTTTGAATTATTTTTAAAATTCAAAACAGTGGCAAAATAATTTAAATAAAACAAAAACAGAAGAAAAATATAAAACAGAATGTAAATAAAAGCAGAGAGAGAGTTTTACCTCAGCTTACCTCGCAGCCCACCTGGCCCAACTCCAGTGGCCCAGCCGGCCCAGCCCACCTCCTCCCCCTTGTCCTCTTCCTCCTCTGCCAGGAGGACGAACAGAGGCGAGGCGTGGCGCGCGCCGACGCTGCCTCGGCCACCTCCTGCTTCCCCCTGGCCACCTCCTGCTTCCTCTCGTCGCCCTAGACCCCGTCCGCGACGCCACGCACACCCCCAGGCCTCTCACTCTCTCCCCGAGCTCCTCTCCTCCTCTGGCTCTCTCGCGCGCAGCCACCGAACACACCCGCCGCCGCCGACGAGCTTCCCCGTGGCCACCGGCCACCCCTAGCCTCGCCGATGCGCCCAGGAGCTCCCCCTCGACCCCTCCTTCCTCCCCACCGACCCACGGCCCTACGGACGCGCCACAACGCCGCCGGCATCGCCGTTTCCATCGCCGGCCGCCGAGGATCTTCACCGTCAATTCGCCACCATCGTCGCTTCCCCGAGCTCGCTGACCCTCCCTGCACGATCCCCGTGAGTCCCTGCTTCGTTTCCCCCTAACCCCAAGCCCGATTACGAGCTCTAGCCGCCCCCTCTACCGGAGCCGAGACGCTCCGCCGCACGGACTCGTCGCCGGCGAAGCCCCGGTGACCAAATGGCCCCGCGCGTGCGTCCGTTGCACTCGCAACGACCCGTGGAGCAACGCTAGCGTGGCAGCTAGCTTGTTTGCAAGCTGCAGCGCTAACCCCGCACCCACCCGAGCTCCGGCCGCCGCCTCGGGCTCCATTCCGGCGAACCCCGGCCACCCCCGCACCTCCCGTTGGCCCCCCTAGATGCGCACGGGCACGGACTACCTTCTGGTGCCCTTCGCACGTCCAGCCGCCGCCCGTAGCGCAACCCCGGTGAACTTCCGCCGCGTTTCGGGTCGCCGCCGGCCGAACTCCGGTGGCCAGTGACGTGGCGCTGTCATTAGCCACTAATGACGCGCTAACCAACCCCCTAGGCCACTGACAGCGGGCCCCACCCCTGGTCAAACCCCAGTCAGCGCTGGGTTTGACCGGGATTAGCTCCTGTGTCACTGACGTGTGGCCCCCACACGTCAGGTTTGACCGAGCCAGCCCAGTTGACCCTGCTGACGTCACTGTGACGTGGGGCTGACGCAATAAGTATTTTCTGGATTTAATATTATTCAGGAAATTCCAGAAAATAGCTAAAACTTCTAAAAATCATAGAAAATTAACCGTAACTCCAAATTAAATAAATTATATATGAAAAATTATCAGAAAAATTCAAGGAATCCATCTGTACCATTTTCATGCATGTTAGAACAACTTATAGGTGCTGTTTAGCACAAATCAATTAAATGGCATTTGAATAATCACATATGGAGTTTGAATTTGAATCTTATATTCAAACCAACTTCATTTAATCTGTTGCTAGTTGCATTAGCCCAAAACACATCCATTTTGCCATGTCATGATCATGCATCATATTGTGCATTGCATTGATTGTGTTCCTTTCTGTGTTGCCGGTATTTGTCCCCTCTCGATAGACGTGATACCGATGATGTGATCGTTGACACTGATGAAGACTCAATGTTATCTTCAGAAGTGCCAGGCAAGCAAAACCCCCTTGTTCATTCCGATACAATCCCACTCTCTCGCTCCTGCTCTCCTTTACTGCAGTAGGACAACACCGTTTCAACTGTTACATGCTGCGGTAGTTGAACCCCTTTTATCCTCTGCATGACCTGTCATTGCCACAGTAAATAGATGAAACCCACTAGCATGAGTAGGAGTTGTTTGAGCCCTGTTGTGCCTACTCATTCATGTTTGTTTGTCATGCCTGCTACTGCTTAGAGTTGAGTCAGGTCTGATTCATCGGGGATGAATCAGAGGTGTGTGAACATGTCCTACTGTGTGTGAGCTAAGTGTGTGAACACGATTTGGTAAAGGTAGCGGTGAGAGGCCATGTAGGAGTACATGGTGGGTTGTCTCATTGCAGCCGTCCTCAGGAACTGAGTTCTGTGTTTGTGATCCATGATTCAGCTACTACCACGCATTGGGCCCGAAACCAATGGACCCTCTCGGCTTCTTAATCACCCTTGTCCTCTGTCCAGGAGTTGCAAGTAGTTTCTGGTGTTTGTAGTATGCTGGAGGCCGTGCGCAGCGCTGACCGTAGGGGTGGGCTGTGATGCGGTAGGCACGTGGCACGGTGTACCGGGCGCCCGTTTGGTGTCTCGGGAACCCTGTTCACATCGTTTGGGGCTGTGAGCGAAACTCCGGCCGGATCTCCTCATGGATGGAACCAGAATAGGCGATAAACCTGGACTAGAGACTTGAGTGATTAGGTAGGTCGTGGCCGACACCCACGTTGGGCTTCCGCTTGAAGGTTGCCGAGTACATGTCGTGTAAACGACGGTAAGTGGTGAGAGCGTGTGTGAAGGAGTACACCCCTGCAGGGTTAACATCATCTATTCGAATAGCCGTGTCCGCGGAAAAGGACTTCTAGGTTGCTTATATCAGTTCATAGACAAGTGAAAGTGGATACTCTAAAATACGCAAGATAAGCGTGAGTGCTATGGATGGCGTTCTCGTAGGGAGACGGGAGCGGATCCATAGTGGTGTATTGATATGGTGAATATGTGGACTCGTGTGCGCCACCTCAAAAAGTTACTCGCAGTCGTAGTTCAGGATAGCCACCGAGTCAAAGCTGGCTTGCTGCAGTTAAACCCCACCATCCCTTTGTTGATAATGATGCATATGTAGATAGTTCTGATGTAAGTCTTGCTGGGTACATTTGTACTCACGTTTGCCTATTTTATGTTTTTGCAGAGAGACTTCAGTCTCACTAGTATTTCCGCGTGGTCTTCGACGTTTAGCTTGTTACCTCAGCTACGATCTTGTGCCTCGGCAGGATTTGGTAGATAGTCAGGCTTCTCAGCCTTTTTCATTTATAGATGTCTGTACTCAGACATGATAGCTTCCGCTTGTGCTTGATTTGTATGCTCTGAATGTTGGGTCATGAGACCCATGTTTGTAATATCTCGCTCCTCGGAGCCTATTGAATAGATTACTTGTGTCGTAGAGTCATGTTGTGATGCTTCGTTGTATTTGCACATATCGAGCATATTGTGTGTATGATTGAAATGCTTGGTATGTGTGGGATCTGACTATCTAGTTGTTTATCTTTAGTAGCCTCTCTTACCGGGAAATGTCTCCTAGTGTTACCGCTGAGCCATGGTAGCTTGCTACTGCTCTGGAACACTTAGGCTGGCCGGCATGTGTCCTTCTTCGTTCCTGTGTCTGTCCCTTCGGGGAAATGTCACGCTTTGAGTACCGGAGTCCTGTTAGCCCGCTACAGCCCGGTTTACCGGAGTCCTGCTAGCCCAGTGCTACAGCCCGGACCCACTTGCTGATGACCGACACGTTCGAAGCTGGGTCATGGATGCCTGTCCCTGTAAGTCTGTGCCACTTTGGGTTTACGACTAGTCATGTCAGCCCGGGCTCTTTATCATATGGATGCTAGCGACACTATCATATACGTGAGCCAAAAGGCGCAAACGGTCCCGGGAAAAGGTAAGACGACACCCGTGGGGATACCGTGCGTGAGGCCGCAGAGTGATATAAGGTGTTACCAGCTAGATCGATGTGACATCGAGTCGGGGACCTGACACAAACCAACTTCATTTAATCTGTGGCTAGTTGCATTAGCCCAAAACACATTCATTTTGCCATGTCATGATCATGCATCATATTGTGCATTGCATTGATTATGTTTCCTTCTGTGTTACCGGTATTTGTCCCCTCTCGATAGACGTGATACCGATGATGTGATCGTTGACACTGATGAAGACTCAATGTTATCTTCAGAAGTGCCAGGCAAGCAAAACCCCCTTGTTCATTCCGATACAATCCTACTCTCTCGCTCCTGCTCTCTTTTACTGCATTAGGACAACATCGATTCATCTGTTACTTGCTGCGGTAGCTGAACCCCTTTATCCTTTGCATGACCTGTCATTGCCACAGTAAATAGATGAAACCCACTAGCATGAGTAGGAGTTGTTTGAGCCCTGTTGTGCCTACTCATTCATGCTTGTTTGTCATGCCTGCTACTGCTTAGAGTTGTGTCAGGTCTGATTCATCCGGGATGAATCAGAGGTGTGTGAACATGTCCTACTGTGTGTGAGCTAAGTGTGTGAACACGATTTGGTAAAAGGTATCGGTGAGAGGCCATGTAGGAGTACATGGTGGGTTGTCTCATTGAAGCCGTCCTCAGGAACTGAGTTCTGTGTTTGTGATCCATGATTCAGCTACTACCATACATTGGGCCCTGAAATATGACCCCGCTCGACTTCTTATTCACCCTTGTCCTCTGTCCAGGAGTTGCAAGTAGTTTCTGGTGTTTGTAGTATGCTGGAGGCCGTGGACAGCGCTGACCGTAGGGGTGGGCTGTGATGCGGTAGGCACGTGGCACGGTGTACCGGGCGCCCGTTTGGTGTCTCGGGAACCCTGTTCACATCGTTTGGGGCTGTGAGCGAAACTCCGGCCGGATCTCCTCATGGATGGAACCCGAATAGGCGATAAACCTGGACTAGAGACTTGAGTGTTTAGGCAGGCCGTGGCCGACACCCACGTTGGGCTTCCGCTTGAAGGTTGCCGAGTACATGTCGTGTAAACGGCGGTAAGTGGTGAGAGCGTGTGTGAAGAAGTACACCCCTGCAGGGTTAACCTAATCTATTCGAATAGCCGTGTCCACGGAAAAGGACCTCTGGGTTGCTTATATCAGTTCATAGACAAGTGAAAGTGGATACTCTAAAATACGCAAGATAAGCGTGAGTGCTATGGATGGCGTTCTCGTAGGGAACGGGAGCGGATCCATAGTGGTGTATTGATATGGTGAATATGTGGACTCGTGTGCGCCACCTCAAAAGAGTTACTTGCAGTCGTAGTTCAGGATAGCCACCGAGTCAAAGCTGGCTTGCTGCAGTTAAACCCCACCACCCCTTTGTTGATAATGATGCATATGTAGTTAGATCTGATGTAAGTCTTGCTGGGTACATTTGTACTCACGTTTGCCTATTTTATGTTTTTGCAGAGAGACTTCGGTCTCGCTAGTAGTTCCACGTGGACTTCGACGTTTAGCTTGTTACCTCAGCTACGATCTTGTGCCCTCGGCAGGATCTAGTAGATAGTCAGGCTTCTCAGCCTTTTCCATTTATAGATGTCTGTACTCAGACATGATAGCTTCCGCTTGTGCTTTGATTTGTATGCTCTGATTGTTGGGTCATGAGACCCCTGTTTGTAATATCTCGCTCCTCGGAGCCTAATGAATAAATACTTGAGTCGTAGAGTCATGTTGTGATGCCATGTTGTATTTGCACATATCGAGCATATTGTGTGTATGTTATTGAAATGCTTGATATGTGTGGGATCTGGCTATCTAGTTGTTTATCCTTAGTAGCCTCTCTTACCGGGAAATGTCTCCTAGTGTTTCCACTGAGCCATGGTAGCTTGCTACTGCTCCGGAACACTTAGGCTGGCCGGCATGTGTCCTTCTTCGTTCCTGTGTCTGTCCCTTCGGGGAAATGTCACGCGATGAATACCGGAGTCCTGTTAGCCCGCTACAGCCCGGTTCACCGGAGTCCTGCTAGCCCAGTGCTACAGCCTGGATTCACTCGCTGATGACCGACACGTTCGATGCTGGGTCATGGATGCCTGTCCCTATAAGTCTGTGTCACTTTGGGTTTACGACTAGCCATGTCAGCCTGGGCTCCTTATCATATGGATGCTAGCGACACTGTCATATACGTGTGCCAAAAGGCGCAAACGGTCCCGGGCAAAGGTAAGGCGACACCCGTGGGAATACCGTGCGTGAGGCCGCAAAGTGATATGAGGTGTTACCGGCTAGATCAATGTGACATCGAGTCAGGGTCCAGACATTGCAGCAGCAGCTGGGCGAAGCCAACACCGCCCTACGGGGCAAGGAGGCGGAGTGCGGCAAGCTGGCCGAAGAGCGGGACCGCCTGGTTGCTCAGCTTGCTGAACAGGCGGAGGCCCTCAAGGCGGCCCAGTTGGAGGTGAAGACGAAGGAGGCCGACCTCCTCGCCGAGTTTGAAGTCGAGCGTTCCGCCTAGGACGACAAGGAAGCCCAAATGACGGCCTGCTTCAGCAGCATTGAAGACTTGGTCGACGGTAAGCTGCATTCTCTTGGTTTCTTGTTTCGAGCTGTCGGCCCTCATCGAGGCCGATCCCTTGCTTATACTTTGGTTTTTCTTTCTTTTGGCCAAGCAGACTTCTTCCCGGGCCATTCTGTCGCCGCGATCCAGATGATCAAGTCCCAACGCGAGGAGCGGAGGGCGGAGGGCGTGCAAATTGCTGATGACGCCCCCCGGACTCTTGGTGAGCAGGTTCTTAGTATCCAGGCCCGCCCTCGGCCTGCCCATCGAATGCTGCGCTGCCTTCAATGCGTCGGCACCCAGGCGGTTTCCGCCCTCTGGCTAGGTTGGCCCCGCGCACTCCAAGACGGACTGCCGACTGGCTGGAGGTGACGGCCGGCCGCCTAGAAGCCTGGAAAGGCTCAACAGCCCAGGCAGGAGCGCGCCGGGCCTTGGACTTCGTCAAGGCGTGGTACCCTGGGCTAGACCTAGCCCAGTTGACCACGTTCCGGCTGGAGGCGCAGGAGGAGCTAGCGGTGGTGGAAGCTGAACTCATCAACACGACGGCGGCGATTGCCTACTTCACCGATACCAGCGTCTTCGTCCCGGAGGTGGTCGAGGAAGGTGCCGAAGCGTCGCAGGAGTGGCTTGGGCTGAACCCGGAGGATAGCAAAGATTCGGCTGAAGTCATCGACTTCAGCGATGAAGGAGAAGAAGGGGAGGAGGAGGAGGAGGAGGAGGAGGAGAGCAACATCGACATGCCGGAGGTCGGGGTGGACGGTCAGCCCCAGCCTGACCGGGCCTCAAGCAATGAGCCGCGCACCGGGGCGCCAACTGCTACTGGAGACGGCCAGGCGGGAATCGACCAGCCACCCGTTCCTCCGACGGATGCCACTGACTCCGTCCTCCAGCCCTCCGCCGTGCCGACTACCGCCGCCGACTCTTATGCCCAGACGGAGCCGCCTGCCATGTCTGGTGGCACAGCCGACTCCAGTGTTCAACCGGAGCCTTCTGCTGCGCCAACCAGCACTGCCCAGCTGGAACCTTCCGCTGCTCCTTAGGATTTTCTCTCTTTCCCTGTTTAACTATAGTCTTGGACAACTTGGTTAAATTTCAGTTCCACCCGCGGGGTGTATGTCGAACTTTGTTTGAATGCCGGCCGGTAGTCCTTTATCCTTGTAAATATTCTATCATTGCTCTGTGCCGACCTCTAGCTTTTTCTTCCCTTTTGCTCCTTGGTTTTTTCCTTTGCCGCCCTCCCTTGGCTATCCTCTTGCCGGCCAAGCAGTCGCTCTGCGGACTGCGGCTGGGTTGAGTACTTAGCTGTTTGTGGGAGGGCTAGTACTTAGCCATTCGGAGCATTCGGTAATAAAAGCAGAGGCCAGCCGGCCGGGTGCTCGGCAGCCGGACGATTAGGTGTGATGCCGGCCTCTACTATATGTGTTCTTTCCTTAGTCGTTTTTTCGTGTGGGGCACTATTTGGCAACCTTTGCCCGCCATGCAGTCGCTCTGCGAGATGTGGCTTCTGACAAAGGAAGTTTTTGGTGCTGACACATTACTTGTCCGGCTGCAGGAGGCGGCATATAGCAGAAGGCGGCGAGGCTCCGGGCCGACTGGTCGAACCCGGTGCCAGGCGGAAGAAATAAAACTACACATGCTTATAGGCACAATACTTATCATATAGATAAAAGAGGGTAGTCCCCGAGCTCTTCTCGGGGGACCCGGAGTCTTTATAAATAGTACAAAAGGTAGCGTGATACATACTGCTTTCAACTGTAAAACCTTCGGAGGAGGTTTGCGTTCCATGGCCTCTCCATCTCTTTGCCTGAATCATCTCTCTTGCGCGCTCTGGGCTTCTGGGCATCGATCAGATAGTAGGAATCGTTGCCCAGCACCTTGCTGATGATGAAAGGGCCTTCCCAAGGTGCCGAGAGCTTGTGCTGTCCGGCTGTTTGCCGAATCAGCCGGAGCACAAGGTCTCCCTCTAGAAAGGCTCTTGGCTTCACCTTGCGGTTGTAGTATCGGCGCAGACTTTGCTGGTAGATGGCCGACCGGCTGAGTGCCAACAACCGACCTTCCTCCAGCAAGTCAACCCGTCTTCTCTCGCCTCCTTGGCGTCCGCCTTGGTGTACATGGTAACTCTTGGGGAATCGAACTCGATGTCCGTCGGGATGACGGCTTCGGCACCATAGACGAGGAAGAAAGGCATGAAGCCGGTTGACTTGTTCGGAGTTGTGCGCAAGCTCCAGAGGACGGCCGATAGCTCATCGAGCCAGCATCCGGCCAAACGCTCCAGAGGCTCGACCAGTCGGGGCTTGAGGCCCGACAGAATGAGACCATTTGCATGCTCGACTTGGCCATTTGACTGCGGGTGGGCAACGGACACCAAGTCCAGGCGGATGCCCTGTGTTGCGCAGAAACGAGCCAAGGCTCCCTTGGCGAAGTTGGTGCTGTTGTCGGTGATGATGCTATGTGGTATGCCGTATCGCGTGGTGATGTCAGCGATGAAGGTCACGGCAGTTGGCCTGTTCAGTTTCTTGATTGGTTTTGCCTCTATCCACTTGGTGAATTTGTCCACAGCAACAAGCAAATGAGTCATGCCACCACGGGCTGTCTTGAACGGTCCTACCATATCCAGCCCCCAGACAGCAAAGGGCCAGGCTATGGGAATGGTCTTGAGTGTAGAAGCCGACAGATGTGGCTTGGAGCGGAACCTCTGGCACCCTTGACACTTCTGAACTAGTTCTTTGGCTTCTTCTAGAGCAGTCGGCCAGAAGAACCCGTGGCGAAAAGCCTTGGCCACAAGTGATCTTGAAGCCGTGTGGTGGCCGCACTCGCCTTGGTGGATATCCCTGAGTATTATTGCTTGGCCTTGGTCCGGCTCCATGTAGTGCTGATAAACTCCAATGACGCTTCGTCGCACTAGCTCTCTGTTGATTATGGTGTAGGCTACTGCTCGCCTTTGCACTTGTCGGGCCGAGATCTCATCAGTAGGCAGCTCTTTATTCACCAAGAACTTGAGGATTGGCTGAGCCCAGGATGGTGCTGCAATTTCTTCGACTGACACCACTGCAACTTGTATGAGGGCGGTTGGGCCGGGAGGCGGCGGGTTGGCAGCTGCTTCCGCCTGCTGTGCCGATGAAGTCCCCGGGCCGACTGCTGAAGTCCCCGGGCCGGGCTCTGGAGTCCCCGAGTCGGGTGCGGCTGCAGCAGTCCCTGGGCTGCCTGTCGAAATCCCCTTGCCGGCTTCTGGGACTGTCAAGTCGGATCCGACTGCTTCGGAAGGGTCCGGCACAAAGATGGAATCTGAATCAGGAGACGGCTTGACAGACGGCTTGAGAAGGCGGCGTAGAGTGACGCCGGCTGGTATTGCCTGTCGGGTGGAGCCAATCCGTGCCAAGGCATCTGCTTGCTCGTTGTCGTTTCTTGGCACGTGAAGGAACTCACACCCGTCAAAGTATCCACTGAGTTGCTGCACGAGGAAGCGGTAGCTTGCCATGTTTGCATCCTTAGCGTCCCAGTCGCCTGACGACTGCTATACCACCAAGTCGGAGTCACCATAGCACAGGATCCGGCGGATGCCGAGTTCCTTGGCAAGCCGGAGCCCGTGTATGAGTGCCTCATATTCTGCTACATTGTCGTTGGAGGCGGTGAAGTGGACTTGCAGCACATATTTGAGCTTGTCGCCCTTGGGAGAGGTGAGGACAACGCCGGCTCCCAGACCGGTGCGCATTTTTTAACCATCAAAATGCATCCGCCAATGGGTGGAGTCTAGTGCAGGCGGCAAATACTGGGTCTCGGCCCAGTCGACGAGAAAGTCGGCCAACACTTGTGACTTGATGGCGGTGCGAGGCTGGTAGTAGATGGTGTAAGGGGATAGATCAATATCCCACTTGGCCACTCGGCCAGAGGCGTCTGGGCTCCCGATGATCTCAGCAAGCGGAGCCGTGCAGACGACGGTTATTCGGTGCTCTTGATAGTAAGGCTTCAGCTTCTTGGCAGCAAAATGCATGCCGCAGCACATCTTCTGGTAGTGTGGGTAGTTCTGCTTGGAGGCGGACAGTACTTCGCTTAAGTAATACACCGGTCTCTGGACCGGCAATGCTCTGCCCTCCTCCTTGCGCTCTACCACCATGACTATGCTGACAACCCGACTAGTGGCTGCGATGTAGAGGAGCATGGGCTCCTTCTCAGTCGAAGCCGCCAGGATAGGTGGGGTTCCCAACATCTTCTTAAGTTGGAGAAATGCTTCGTCCGCCTTGTCGTTCCACTCAAAAAAAGTGGTCTTCTTCATGAGTTGGTACAGGGGAAGAGCTTTCTCGCCCAGCCGGCTGATGAAACAGCTAACTGATGCCAGGCAGCCGGTGAACTTCTGCATGTCCAGCAGTCGGGTGGGCACTTCCATCCTCTAAATTGCCTTGATCTTCACAGGGTTGCACTCTATGCCGCGCTCTGAGACCAGGAAGCCGAGAAGCTGGCCGGCTGGTACTCCAAAGACGCATTTCTCCGGGTTGAGCTTGATCTGGAATCGGCGCAGGTTCTCAAAGGTTTCCTTGAGCTCTTCTAGCAGCGTGCCGCGCTTTTCTGTCTTCATCACCACATCATCCACATAGACATGGGCATTTCTGCTAAGCTGCTTGAGGAGGCACTTTTGCATGCAACGCTGAAATGTGGCACCGGCATTTCGTAAGCCAAACGTCATGGTCAGGTAGCAGAAGGCTCCAAATGGCGTGATGAATGCGGTCTTCAGCCTGTCGGCCGGGTTTAGCTTTATCTGATGGTAGCCTGAATATGCATCCAAGAAACTCAATAGCTCGCATCCGGATGTGGAGTCTATCACTTGATCAATCCTTGGTAGGGCAAACGGATCTTTGGGGCAGACCTTGTTGAGGTTGGTATAGTCAATACACATGCGCCACTGCTTGTTCTTCTTCAACACTAGGACTGGGTTGGCAAGCCATTCTGGAAAGAATATTTCCATGATGAATCTGGCTGCCAGAAGCCGGGCTATCTCTTCTCCAACAAATCTTCTTTTCTCTTCCGACAGGCGGCGCCAGGGCTGCCTGACCGGCTTGACGTCAGGTCGGACATGTAGTTTGTTCTCGGCGAAATCCGTCGGAACACCCGGCATGTCTTTGGGAGACCATGCAAAGATGTCCTAATTCTCACGGAGGAAATCGACGAGCTCGCTTTCCTATTTGCTATCTAGGTTCGCACCTACGACAGCGTGCCTCTCCGGGTGCTCTGGTCTAAGGGTATCTTCTTGGTTTCCTTTGCCGGCTTGAATGAGCCCTCTATGTCCGACTCCTTGGGGATGGGTGACATTTCTGGCTTCTTGCCTGCCATCGCCACCACCCGGTCTAGGAGCCGCTTTTCGGCTGCAATCACGAGGGAATCGGCCAGCCGGCTACTGTCCACGGCGCAGGCGGCCGACTTCTTGTAGTCTCCGACTACAGTTAGGATTCCCTTGGTACTTGGAATCTTTATCTTGAGGTAAGCGTAGTGGGGGACCGCCATGAACTTGGCCAGGGCAGGTCGGCCAAGCAGTGCATGGTAAGGGCTCTCTAGGTCCACCACCTCGATCCAAACTGGCTCTCAGTGGAAATGATTCTTGTCTCCAAAGAGGACATCGATCTGGGTATTGCCGATTGGTGAGGAGGAAAGGCCAGGGACTATGCCATGGAATACAGTCCGATTGGGGAGGAGCTGCCTCTGCTTGATTCCCAACATCTCCATTGTCTCACGGTGCATGATGTTTATGCTGCTGCCGCCATCTATCAAGACCCTGGAGAAACGAGCAGCCCGCCTCTCTGTTGCAAGGGTGGCATCCAGGACTAGGGCGTAGGAACCGGGAGAAGGCATTACTTCCGGATGGTCGGCCCTGCTCGAGCTGATGGGCTTTTCGGACCAATGCATGAACTCTGGGGTGCTTGAGGCCACCGCGTGCACCTCTTGCTGTTGTTGTCGTCTGCTGCGCCTATCGTCGGCCACACTAGTGAACACGACATAGGCTCCATGTTCTGCAGGATACTCATCTTGAATGGCACCGACTGGCCAGGCCGCCGGCTGTTGGGGCGGAGGAGGCGGCGGGCCGGAAGGCGGAGGAGGTAGCAGGCTATCTCCCTTAGCGATCCTGGTGAGCCAATGACATTTCCGAGTGGTGTGGCTGGACGGCTTCGCGCCACTGTGAAACTTGCAGGGAGCATCAAGGGTCTGCTCGTACGAGAAGGCGGGCAGCCAGTTGGGCTTGCCGCCCTTCTGACGCTTGGGTGCTGGCTGCCCTTCCGGCTGCTGATCTTCGACTGTCGCCACCTGCCGGCTGTTGGAGGCTGGCTGGGTGGCCTTCCGCTTGTTGTCGCTTGGGGGCAGTCTCTGACTGGTCTCGCCAGCTGGAGTCCAAGGAGCCCGAGGCACTACCTTGCCGGATGCATCGACTAATATCTCCGCCTTCATGGAGGAGTCGGCCATGGCATGCTTGTCGGCGATGATCAACAGTTCGTCGGGATTCGCAGGCTCGTCGCAGAGAAGCCGGTGCTTGAGGAGCGTGCCTTCTCGGCACCTGGTGGTGAAGTACTCGATGGCCTGCATCTCGTGCACGCCCTCGCAGGAGTTGCGCAGCTTGGCCCAGCGTGTGAGGTAGTCGCGAGTCGATTCGCTGGGCCCTTGGACGCACAATGAGAGCTGTCGGGGCTTGGGAGGCCGCTTGTACGTGCTGGTGAAGTTGCGGATGAAGGCCTCGGTGAAGTTGTCCCAGCTGTTGATGCTGCGGGGCTTCAGACTATTGAGCCACGTTCGGGCCGTGCCCTGAAGCATAAGTGGTACGTACTTCACGGCAAAGCGCTTGTTGCCATTTGCTATGCCGATGGCCGTGGAGTAATCGACCAGCCAGTCCTCTGGCTTCATGGAGCCGGTGTATTTGGGCGTATATCGCGGGAGAGTGAACCCTTTGGGGAAGGACTCATCTCGGATTCGAGGGCCGAAACAGGGCGGGCCCAGGGCGTCTTCCTCTTCTAGCGCCAGGGATCGGTTGAGGCGATCGATCCGATAGCGGGCGTCGTTCTCTCTGACTCCCTCTCGGCGGCCAAGGCGGTAGCCGAGTGTCGGGTGCGTGACAGGAGGCGGAGTGGGGTGCCTCGCTCCGCGAGGCAGAGGAGGCGGCTGGTCGCCTCACCGCTCCACCGCGTGTGGGCGGCCATCTCCGTCTCGCTCGATGGAGAGGCGCGTCCGACTGCGGCTGGCAGCCAGCTCGTGGCCTTTTCCTCCGCGGGCACCCCCAGTCGGCGTCCGGGATGTCGCCCCATGATCTTGGCGTGGGGGCAGCTCGTTGTTTCGTCGGGCTGGAACTTCAGTGCGGCAGCCGGCCTCGTGCTACGCGGCGGCCGCGTCTAGGAGCTGCTGGACTCGCTCCGTCATGTGGCGGTGCTTATCGCCATCATACTTGTCCAGCTCGTCTGTCACCGCCTGGGCGGCCCGGATGTTTTCTACACGCGTGGCGTAGACTGGGCGCTCTGCCTCGAACATACTGGCGACGGTCGCGCCATGCTGCCGAACCGTGCTGAGGTGGCTAGGCCCCTCAGGAGCCGGCGTTCCACCCACGGCTCGATCCATCTCGCGCCAGTAGGCGTCTGAAAGCCGGCGCATGCTGGCCAGGCGGCCAGCGCTCTCGAGAAGCTGGAGGCGGCATGCCTCTAGCACCTCAGCATCCGCGCCCTCTAGGATGGGCGCCGTTAGGTCGCGCAGAGCCGTGTCGAGAGGGTCTCGAGCGTCCTCGTCTGAGTGCTCCCCGCTGTTGATGACGAGCACCTCCGTGACGGTGCTCCCACCGTTGTGCTTGCGAGGAGGCGGCTCGTCGTAGACCACCACGTTGGTGGGGAACGCGTTGAACGACGCCGTGTCGGAGTCGATGATCATCGGATCGGTGGAGCCAACGGACTCCAGGTCCACAGCAGGCTCGCTGGTGACATGAAGCTAGTCGAGGAGGCTGACGAGGCGGCTCTCAAGGCAGCTAGTGCCTGCGTCGGAGGCCGGCTCGTCGGAGAGGTCGATCCCGCCGACGAGGTCGGCGAGGCAGCTCGCCGCGCAGGCGATCTTCGAGCCGTGCAGCGCGTCGGGGCTAACGCCATCAGGCGTGCTGGGCTGGCTTTGCTCGCCAGGAAGGAACAGGGTTCTCGTCTAGAGCAGATCTCTGGAAGATGGTGCAGCTCGCCCCACGGTGGGCGCCAAATGTCGGGGGTTGGGTGCGACATATGCCAAAGGATGGCTTATCATGGTGGGAGCGAGTAGAGCGTCTCCGGTGCCTGGAAGCAGGATAAGGCGTAGACACGTACGCCGACAAACTTTACCCAGGTTGGGGGCTCTCCGTGGAGATAATACCCCTACTCCTGCTCTGCGGGGTCTCCGCATGATCACTAAGGCACTAGTGATACAAGGTGCTCCTTGAGCTGTGTCTAGAGGTAGGAGAAGGCAACGCTACCTCTTCCCTGCCCTAGGTAACTGGCTAGTTCTATCAGAGTTGGAACCCTTTGCATGGGCGCCCTGGGGGGTTTATATAGGCTTGCCCCCCAGGGGTACAATGGTAATCCGTCCGGGTGCTGGGCCCGGCTATCAGTGTTTCCAGCCTCCGGCTTCTCCGCCGACCGTTGGGCCCGCCGCCTGGCGGGCCCCGCCGACTCGTTGGTGGCTGCTTACTATAGCCGTGCCGTCAATGACGGGGGCTTGGTCATCTTCAGCGTGGCTACAGTCCCGCCGCCTGGTGGGAGATCACTGTAGCCACACCTGGTCTCATCAGCTTAATGGCATGCTTGACTCGGGGCAAGGGACGGCCGCCTGCTGGAGGCCGACCCTTCCCGCGTCCGACTGATTGAGCTTCCACTGTCTTCTACGGAGTCTCTACCTTATAGGGCTCGCCGTTGTCAGGTCGTACCGACAAGCCGTCGTGGGGAACAGGACTCCGCCTGCTCGGAGCGACGTCAGGGGAGACACGGCACAGTGCCCCGTCGTGCGAAGATCTTCGCCTGTACGGAGCACTATAGCCACACCTTCCCCGGGCGTCAGGGGCGACGTGCTTCACTATAGCCATGCTCTAACTTGTACTCTTGATGGGGGTTCGGTCGTACCGAGGCCGTGAGGTGGCCGCCTGCCCGATGCCGTCCTCCCTAGAGGCTGGCGGGCTGGAGCCGGCCACGCGCAGTGCTGTAGGTTGGGGTTGGCCACCCTCTGGTAGCCGGCCGTACAGCCAGCCGGCCCTCAGAGGGCGGAGCTACAGCTGGGGGCCCAGCTAGGCGGAGCTAGCCCAAAGTCTTGATAAGTCCTGGGACCTGGGTGAGGCTACCCATGGCCCATTACTCCGACAACGACCACGAGGCAGGCTCTTCATCTGCCTTGTTAGGAAGCGCGACCACCCACTCCACCTTGCCGGCCGCACTCTCGATCTTCCCTCCGGCAGCTTCGGCACGCGTTTGGCCGTACGACAAGGTGGGCGCCTGCCGCCGGTACTGGCAGATGGGCACCCTGTTGCGGTGGTCTAATGCCCACCTCCCCAATGGGTGTCATCTGAGCCCGGATCGGGTCCCGACCCCCTCCCTCCTGTGCCGGCGAGCGGCCGCGCACGCCTGTAGGAGATCACCCGCCGGTGCGACCACATCCCGTGCCAGTACCTCGCCGACCGGCGCTACGACGTCGACTTGCCGCTCTGGGGCACTTTGTTCCGGGACGAGCACGACATGCCACTACTAGAAATCCCATTGTTTACAACGGTGAAGTTGCCGTCGGATATGTTCCGGATACATTTGAAATTCTGAGACGATGGAACAAGTACATGAGAATACAACTAGTTTCTAGTTATACAGTGTACATTATCTTGAGAAACATAATAAGATTGTGATGTCTTCAAACTAAGCTTCAAAAATAGGATTCTTCAAAAGACATCAACTTGCTACCATTTCACCATACCTCATGATCTGCACGAGGGAACAACACAAACATTACAAGAAAATAATGAATCTAAAGAGGTTAGCATGCACATGTGAATATTACTATGATTTATAGGCAAAGGCACAACATGCAGGAAAAAAAAATCATACACATAGGCATAAAAAATTATCTCAAAGAGTAGAGAAGTGAATCAAGTGATATGATATGCGAGTTTCTAATCTGACCATACCTTCATACAAGCACTGAATTCAGCAAAAATGCACAAGTGTGTGAAAAGTACATAACAGAAAATGTGCATGCGTTTATCTCGCTTCAGGAATAATCCTACTTTTATCTATAAGGCAACCATTAAAAATCTTTCAAACTATATTGTTATGATAACACCTTCATACAAGTTTGCAAGTACGAACAATGACCGACTACAAGATATACATGTCAAAATATCTACCTTAAGTGCTATTACATGGATACTCCCTGCCGAAAAAACTATAGCACGAATAGACATATTTACTAGATCAAAACCTTACAAAAACTCCTATAGAATTTTGGTCAAAATTTGGCGATCCATGTAACACAAGTGGAAGCAAAAAAACAAACATGCCTATGGGAACATAATTAACATGCTTACTCCAGTAATGGTCATCGAATAAATATGTTCAGTTTTTCAACAAGGTCATAATAAGATGGGGCCTATAATAGCGGTAGCCTCCAACAATTTTCGTATGGAAATGCACTAATCTTTTGAAATAAATGATATATGGATTTAGAAAAGCTTATCCCTCAAGTTGTTTGGTATGTTATTGTCGCCTACTGTTTTTGCAGGATTCATGCCACTTGCTTCATAGCAGCTCAGCTCTTTCTTTCTTTTTAACAGTGTAAACAACAGCCAAGCATGACTATGTTGATTCTACATGGAAAACTCAAAATTCTTTCAGGCTAAGGCTACCATTAAATACAGGCACAACTTCATCCAGTCTCTTCTTAATGATCAGGGGGTTGAAATGACAGAGCACCATGCTAAGGCTGCAGTTCTTTGGTCAACTTTCAAAGACAGATTGGGTAATTCTAGTGAGATGTCAGACCATCTTAGTCTAATAAGACTATTCACAGAGTTGAAGGTTTAGAGGACTTAGATGCTCCTTTCACAAAACAAGAAATTGATTCTGTGGTCAAGGATCTTCCTTCTCATAAAGCACCTAGTCCTGATGGATTCAATGGTGATTTCATTAAAGCTTGTTGGACCATCATTGCTGAAGATTTTTACAGGCTGATTAATGATTTCTACCATGGAAGTATTACTCTGCAAAGTATCAATGCTTCCTTCATCACTCTTATACCCAAAAAAGACAATCCTGTCAGAGCAAATGACTTCAGACCAATTTCCCTCCTCAATTGTTCCATCAAGATCATTACCAAATTGCTGGCCAACAGACTTCAGACAATTATTCTCAAAATGGTACATATCAATCAATATGGATTTATTAAGAGCAGATTCATTAATGACTGTCTAGGGTGGGCTTATGAGTACTTGCATCAGTGTCATCAATCAAAACAGTCTATTGTTCTCCTTAAGCTAGATTTTGAAAAAGCTTTTGATCTTCTGAATCATCAAGCAATTCTTGCAATTCTTAAAGCCAGAGGTTTTGGACATAGATGGATGAACTAGATCTCCATGCTCCTTTCTTCAGGCACTTCTTCAGTGTTGCTCAATGGGGTACCAGGGAAATTCTTTCATTGCAATCAAGGGGTCATACAAGGAGACACTGTCTCTCCTCTGCTTTTTGTGCTGGCAGCTGACCTCCTCCAATCCATCCTTAATGAAGCTATGCAAAATCAACTGATTCTTCCTCCTATTGTTAGTCAAGCTTGCCCTGACTTCCCAGTGATTCAGTTTGCTGATGATACCATCTTAGTCTTGCCAGCTGATATGAAACAAATAGAGCAAGTCAAAAATCTCCTCCTTCATTATTCTGCTTTCACTTGACTGAGAGTGAACTATGAGAAATCCTTCTTGGTGCCTCTAAATGTACCAAGCTCACATCTCAACTCTCTGCTTAATGTTTTGGGTTGCCAGCAAGGTCATTTCCCTTTCACCTATTTAGGTCTTCCTCTTGGCACAACAAAATCAAAAATTGAAGATTTTAACCCAATGATGCAAAGAATTGAAAGAAGACTTTCTGGCTGCTCCACTATGTTATCTTATGATGGCAGGCTTTTGCTTATAAAATCAGTTTTTGCATCTTTGCCAATTTTCTTCATGAGCTCTCTAGCTCTCCGAGTTGGTGTATTACAGCAAATCACCAAGTACTTGAGGAATTTCCTTTGGAGGAAATTTGGTATGGAGGACAGAGGAACTGCACTTATTGCTTGGTCTAAGATTTGTAGGCCAAAGAAGCAAGGAGGACTTGGAATCCTAGATATTTCTCTTTACAACAAAGCCTTACTAATGAAAAATCTCCTTAAATTTCTCAATAAGGAGGATATTCCATGGATTAATTTGATTTGGGAGAAATATTATCACTCTGAACCGCCAAGAGGAAAAGTTGAAGGCTCTTTCTGGTGGAAATCCCATATTGCCCTCCTGGAGAGATTCAAACTAATCAGCACATGCTCTATTGGGTCAGGACAATCTATTCTCTGCTGGTCAGACACTTGGTTGGAGCAGAAGCTCCAAACTTTGCTCCCTCACCTTCACTCATTTGCTCTTCATGAGGATCAATCGGTTCTAAGTTTCTTTCAGGAGGAAAATTGGATTGATCAGTTCCACTTACCTCTCTCTGTCGAAGCATTTGATGAATTCAACCAGCTCCCCTCTTTGGCTCCAACCTTAGACCCACAAGTTAAAGATAGGTGGAGCATCATTGGTGCTTCTGGCAGACCCTCTTCAATTCATATTTATAATTTGCTTCTGGAAAACCTTGAGGAACATCCTATTTTCAGTCTCATTTGGGATAGCTCCAGCAGGCTAAAGCATAAAATCTTTTTTTGGCTGGTAGCTCATTGTCGAATCAACACCAGGGCTCTTCTTCTAAGAAAAGGCATGCACCTTGATGATATCTTTTGCCCTAATTGTAATCAGCAGGCTAAAGAAACTCCTATGCATTTATTGTGGGATTGCAGTTTTGCTCAAGACTGCTGGAATTCTCTGATTCCAAATAGAAGGAGAGGCACATCAGTTTATGAGGACACCATCTTGGCCACTCAGCTCCTTCCAAAGCAATTTGCGGTTGAAATCCTAATTTTGGGTTGTTGGAACATTTGGATTCAGAGAAATAATTTAGTGTTCAGAGCACTTCCACATTCAATCCAGTCTTGGAGATACCACCTCAAAAAAGACTTAAAGCTCCTTCGACATAAGATCAAGCAAAAGTTTACACTTCAATTTGCCCAGTGGATAGATCATAATATGTAAGCATGGGTTCCATCCCTAGAGCAGGCATTGGTTAGCCTATAGCCCTTGTTCCCTCGGGTTTTGTAACATATTTGTACTTTTATTTGTTTTAATTGATTTACCGTAGAACATTTTGTTCTACGGTGTTGGGTCAAAAAAAATTTAATAACCACTTACTGCAAACCTCTAGAACATTCAGGTTTTGAGAAGTTGTTTCGCCCATGAAGAGAAAAGAGAAAAGAAAAAAAATAACCACTTACTGCAAACCTCTAGAACATTCGTGATCTGCATGGCCGACGGTTAGTGTCAACCTACTTTTCCTGCCGTGCTCGTAGCCCGCTCGGCGCTTTGCGTGTGTGCGCTCCGAGCCCACCCAGAATGCGTGGCCTGACGCCGACGCCCTCCCTCCCCGTCGTCACCAGCAACTTCCACCATGACGGTCTAGGAGGAGGAGCGCCTGGTGCGGGCCGTCATGAAGGACTCTTGAGAGGGAGTACAAGCGGAGCCAGTAGGCGCAATGGGTGGGTATGGAAGAGATGCTGGTGCTCTCGGCCGCCGTGGACGTCTATGTGCCGGAGCTGGACGTCAACCAGGAGGTGAAAGAGGAGGTGGTGGAGGAGGCCATGGAGGACCGGCCGCCCACCCCGGTGTGGAACGAGGCGTTGTAGGGCAGTCATGGTCGTGGACGACCACGTTGCCATGCATCCCCACCGTCGCCGACGCCACCTGCACTGTGGGTGGCGTCGGCGCCGTGGTCACCACCACCACCGCCTCCACCATCGTAGCCTGCACAGGACGCCAAGCCATTTTGGGGGCCGCCGCCCCACCTCTGGACGCCGGCTCCCTACATCTACGTGACCAAGGACAACGACGGCGAAGACAGTGGCGCCAGAAGACAACGACTACATCGGCGGCGCGGGCAGGCGGCAGATGTACAATTTTTATGTATTTTTTAATTTAAACTTAAGTACTATGTGTGGTTCGTGACTAAGACATGGATTGTTTAAAAGTTTGTTATATATTGTGTTTTAACCTTTTTCAATGCCTTTGTTTGGTCTTTTTTTCAAGTTGCAATGCCTTTTGTGGAAGTTTTTTTTTTGGGTTCCAACATGGACAATGTTTGGGATGCGGTAGCGCGTTGGGTGCACAGACCGGACATAGGCGTCCGTTTTGCCGATCCAAACAGATAAAATCTGGATGAAATGGACGTCCATTTGGGGTTGTGACTTGGAGTTGGCATGAGATACCATGTCCAATACAAATATACTGCTCATGTTCCTACCCTGCCACCTACGTACGTGCCACTGTCCCATCAAAAAAAAAAACGTACGTGTCACTGCTTGATCCCTCCACATCCCGTTGGTGCATCGTCGGTGATCATGGATTTGGCACGGCATAGAGTCCTAGTCCTGGAGTAGTAGGATTTCTGAATTCTGCGTGGGCGTGCGTGCGTGCGTGGTCGTGGAGGGAGATGGCCACCTGCAAACTGCAACTGATCATGGCACCGAGATCGAGATGCTGCTGGCGAATCTGTGGCAGTGTGGATCAGGCCGTGCTGCATGCAAAGCAGTGCCGGTCGGTGGCAGTGCCAGTTCCCACCAATCACACGCCGTGCCTTTAACCCGGCGTCTCATCTCATCTCCTGTACTTGGCTTGGGCTTGGGGGGCCGATGTAAAGCGAGCTGCGACAATTGCAGGCGATCAGACCCCTCTGTGTGTGTGCGCGCGCGCAAAAGTAGCTTTGGCCACCTTTCTTTCCCTGGATCCCATGGAGTATCATCCCTAGGGCTTTGCAAACGGCATATACTGCATGCACAGCGCCCTAGTTGATCATCTTTGCCATCACGAGAGCAAAGCTATTTTTCTACACATTCTGCTTCTCCTTGCGTTGTGTGTGTGTTTGTGTGTGTGTGTGTGTGTGGCTTTCTGCATGTTCAATTTCGGCATCGTCCCAACTATTGGTCGGCACATGTCACTCTGCAAGTATCTTTGGCTTTGACAAACAAGTACTGAAGCTCCACACGAAGGAAAAGAAAAGAAAAGAAAAGTGCACCCACGAAGAGAAAAGAGGACGGAAGACAAATCTGACATGTATACTACCGTTGCAACTGGAATCTGCAGCATTGATCCATCCATCTCAACTTGTGAAGAAGAGGGTCCATATCTTCTGGCGGATGTCTGCCGTGCCTGCCTGCCCCACGCAAAAAGGAAAGCACTGGTGGGAGGCGTCTTTGTACCGGCCGCTACGACAAGCCTCCAAGTTTGCGTGCATGCAAAAAAAAGAAAGAATGTGTGCATGTGAGCCACGAGAAACTGATTTGCATCTCTGTCTTTCAAAAAAAAAAGAGAAATATGCATGCATCTCTATCAAACTGAATTGCATCTAACAATCATTTCTCCCAAATGGAGGGGGCTTGCATCTATATATCAAACCAAATCGTGATACATGGACGAAACTTTGACAAAAATGCTGAAGTGGGGTTCAACCTAGGGCTAAAACATGCACTAAAAAAACAAGATTTGAACAGAAAAAATCAGGGTTAATTTGAGCTAAACTTGGTTAGCAAGGTGATGTTTGTCGTTCCTGCCCACGCGAAAAGGAAAGCGGTGGAGGGAGGCATCTTTGTTGTACCGGCCGCTAGGACAAGGCTGCATGCTTGTGCGTGAGCCATGAGAAACATGCATGCATCTCTCTCTCTCTCTCTCTCTCTCTCTCTCTCTCTCTCTCTCTCTCATGATTTTCTCTGAGTTATGTCACTGTAGTGTAGGATTACAGACGTTTATAGAAGCAATCATTTTATGCAAGGCAGGATCCAATTGCGCAGCCCAGAAAGTACAAGGCGTGCATGGCCGAAACAAGGAACAAGTACGTACGTATCAAGTGGTGGTGGTCATACTGCTGGAACGGATCCTCCAACTTAAATTTTCGGTCTACTTTGTCTCGCAGTCCAGTGTCCAGTTCAATTAAGGGATGATGCATTTTCCACTTTTCATTCAAGAAAAGAATCTGCGAGCAGATGAAACACCGATTTAACTCTAGTTTGTGTGTAGAAAGAAGAAGTGAAAAACTCCAACTACCAAATCTACCAACAGTCTACTACGTGACGGCATGTAATCTACTATACACACAAACAATTTTCATCATGGATCGATTGTAGAAGCCATGCAGAAACCATCACATCAAGAAGAGATCCGCCTGGGCCGTGCCATGATGTCCCGTCCAGATTTCCTGGTGTGCTAGGCCTAGCTGCACCTTTCTCGTGATCCACTCCACACATGGTGCACTGCCATGTCCTCTCACACGCTGGCATCAGCCTTCCTCCGGGGTCAAAGCTTCGGACCATGGTAAGTCCACACCGATTTTGCCATCCAACACAGTGCCCTATGATTCGTGTCATCTGAATTTCCGCAAACTGGCATCAAATCTAGGGAAGTTTGCGGGTGTCTAGACTCATGCCACGTACGCGTCTAACTATGCGGTCCCACCAGAACTCATTCCCGCGCCTCCTGCTCTCGAAAGATCGCCACACATTCATATCAGTCAGCCGATATTGAGCGGATGCGACTAGATGCACCCGCTGCCGAGCGACGTGACCGGACGGGATGGTGGCGCGGCTTCAATTAATGTGAACGCGCTGACTGAGAAGCCCACTCAAACCGTTGTGCCACATTGAAGCGATGTCGTTCCGCATGCCTTGACTATTGAAACAGAGCGCCGACGTCGGCCACAACACATCTTATCTCCTCTCCACGCCCCGCCGCCCGACTGCTCTCCTCTCCGCTTACCACCGTCACCGCTCCTTCCCTCTACACAACAAAGATGACCAAGTCCGGCTAGAGCAGCTGGTTTTTGGTGCCGGCCGGTGGATACGCCTTTCTAGGCGGATCATGTGGTGCTGCCCACCTTCTCCGAGGACTTCCTCCTCCGCTACCTTGACGAACAAGGAGGGGATTGTGCACTCCTCCGAATAGGAGCTGGAGCAACCACAACTGCCCCTCCCCGCGAAAGACGCAATGCCGGAACAGGAGTATTAGGTGTACCTAGAGCTCGTCCTTGAGCTATTGCTATGCGACCATGGTCAACCACTTTCCTCGCCGCCTTTACACTATGTCACGGACAAGCCAGCCTTGCCCCCGCATCAAGCGGGATCCCCTCCCCCCATGCTGCGTGAAGGAGGAATCGTCGCGTAGCACGTTGTGCCTCTTCGACCGGTCGGCGCCATCGTCATCCAGCCTCTGGCACAACAACAAGAGGACACTGACATCACTGCCTTTCCGACGCCCCGTCACCATGAAGGAGGCCTCCTCGGCGCTCGTGAACACCCATGGGCGCCTCCTGCATTATCTAGGTGACGACGCAGCGCATACCGCCGAGGAGCGTTTCATACGTCCAACTTCGCCCAAGATTGGGCCCTCGCGCTAATAGAGGCCTGGGCCCTGACCGGTCCAGAACCACCACGAAGACGTCCGGGCGGCGCCTCAACGACTAGCTCACGCAGCTCAGATGCTCTTACACCATTCCACGGTTGTTTTTGTTGCTAGTTATGGTCATTTAATGACTAAATATAATGCGTATCGCCGACCAACTTTTGCTACGTCGGACGTCGCCCCAGACTGGGTCCTCGCAGACCTTGCGTTAACAGAGGCATGGGACCTCGACCGGTCCAGGACCATCGCAAAGATGTCCGCGCGGCAAGGGCGTCGTTTAAACAACCAACTCACCCAGCTCAGATGCTCTTACACCATTCGACAGTTGTTTTTGCAGCTAGTTATGGCCATTTATGAGTAAATATAACGTGTATGACATTGGGGGATGCCCCAGACTGGGTCCTTGCGGACCCTGCACTTACGGAGGCCTAGCCTTGACCGGTCTGTTGGAAATATAAGCAATTTACCGAATGATTTTATTAACAGAAATACTAGATAAAGCATGACTAAAACAGCAAATATAAAGCAAGTCATGCAATCTGACAGAGAGAAGGTAAACATCGTCTGCATATATGAACTTGAGCTAAACACATGTAGAACAAACACTAGATGAAGTTGCTTATACGACATAGAACCTAACATACGTAGGGCAGAAACTAGAGCCAAGAACTGTAGCAGGACTTCTAATAGAAAGGAGAAAAACACGTACGACACAGCAGCAGCAGAAGCGCTGGACTTGGGCGGGGCGGGGCGGGTGGCGGAGGAGGAGCGCGCGTGGATGTCCCTCTTGTTCTCATGCTCATACAAGTGGGGAAGGAGCCTCCCTTATAAAGAGGTCCAACTCCCTCTAAACTAGCAATGTGGGACTAAACTTTAGTAGTATCCCTTGCCTTGCACAAATGGGCTAAGTGGGCCTCTAGGATTTATTAGGAATTTCTGAAATAGTTATTGGGCTGCCCCAGTATAGACTAAATTCCAGCAATCCAGGACCACCGAGAAGACGTCCGTGCAACACGGGCGTCGCCTCACCGACCAGCTCACCAAGAACGGCGCCAGAGATTCCTACATCACATCCACAGTTGTTTTTGCAGCTAGCCATTGGACAGATGAATTTATTTGCAACTTGATTTTGAGCCATAAATTTTCTCTTGTTTCGCGTATGTAAAGTGTTACTCCCCCGTTCTTAAATATTGGTCTTTCTAGAGATTTCAACAAATGACTACATACAGAATAAAATGAATGAATCTACACTTTAAACTATGTTTATATACATCCGTATATTCTAGTTCATGTGAAATATTTGATTTATACTCCCTCTGTTCCAAAAAATTTGCCTTAGATTTTTCTTGATACGGATGTATCTAACACCAAAACATAACCAGATACATCCGTATTTAGACAAAACTAAGATATAAATTTTGGGATGGAGGGAGTATTTAGTAATGGAGGGAGTAGTTTCGTGTGATCTGTTTCTTGCATTTTTCAGAAGCGGAGAAATATCATATCGAGAGGATAGAATGGACGACTTGCTACACGACAGGAGCGGAGCGTGTTCCGAAGAGCCGACCGTTCGGGCCCACTTGGCAGCGGGAGTTGCTTCCCGTATCGGCCCATCGGGCGCGTGAGGACCGAGGACTAGTCGTTGATACGTCGGGCCCCACCTGTCTGTCCGACTGTCTGCCTGGCGAGTGAGAGTGAGACAGACGAGAGCAGCAGATCAGTAGACCGCGGTGAGATACGCACACACGCCGTGTCTCCTCGCCGCCGCTCCGCCGCTATAAAACGAGCGCCCCCTGGAGGAGACAGCCACCCTATCCCATCTCGCCACCGGCAACCCATTCGCACGTGCCACAGTCGATCGCCATCCAGCTCTCTCCTCTCCTCCCTCATGGCGCCCACGCCCTCCTTCCTCTTCGGCGCCGCCCCGGAGGACACGCCGGCGGCTGACATGTCGGCCCATGCCATGGTGCCAGACCTCTCCGACGCGGTGGCGCGGGCGAGGCTGCGCCGGCAGGCGGCGTCCGGGCCGGGGAGGCAGCAGGCGGCCTCCCGCGGCGGGGCGCTGCCCAGGAAGACCCCGCAGCGCGGCCTCGGCGTGGCGGAGCTCGAGCGCCTGCGCTGCGGCGGCGTCGACCCGCTGCGCGACCTCAACGCCGCGGCCGCGGCCGCCATGCTGGAGGCCGCCGCCGCCAACCTGCAGGCGCAGGGCAACTCCGTCGTCCTGCAGCACCACCACGACTACCTGCCCGCCTTCGACGCCGCCACCGGCTCGCGCTACTACTCGCCGCTCCTGGTCCAGCCGCCGCCCGCCCCTCCGGCGCCGCAGCCGCAGCCGCAGGCTCCCGTCCGCTACGTCCAGGGCATGGCGCCCGAGCAGCAGTACTTCATGGACCGCTGGGACCGCATGGGGGGCTTCGTCCCGGCGGGCAGTGGCCACCAGCCGCAGCTCCAGGTGCCGGCGCCAGAGTGCCCTTCAAGCCAAAGCACCATCTGGCGTCCGGCGTGCTCCTCCGCCTCCTGCGGCTGCCTCCACGCGGGCCAACGCTGCGACCTCTGCTCCAAGGTACTCCGTCCGTCCACATCCAAAATTCCAGAACTTTCTACTCCTCCCAGATTCATTTTTTGCTGTGCCAATTAACCAATCTTGTCTTCCTTCCTGCGCGTCTGTGTTGATCTTCAGATGATGGTGGCCATGGCAGATAGAGGAACAAGGAGCCCTGCCACCGCCACCGCCAACGCGCCATACTACTCCATCTACGATCTCGCCGCCACCATGGCCATGACCGCCGCTTGCAAGGTACGTGAATTGGTTCCACGCGTTTGCAAATCCATCTAGATTTGTCAGAACCAACTGATGATTGTGTTGCAACACCCGATCGATATGCTATGCAGGAGACGACCGGACAAGGGTTCTTGGCACCGGAGGGGAGGAAGGAGGTGCGGGAGATCGAGTTCTTCCCGACGAGGGTCACCAGCCACGGCGGTCCAGACGAGTCAGAGCTGCGTAGGACGCCGCCTTCCTCCTCCTGGCCGTCCGGCGGCGTCGGTGGCTCCCTGGACCTGTCCCTGAGGCTCTAGCTAGGGCTTGGACTTCCGATCAGTATCAGGTCGTAGATCCATGAACGAGTTCTTAGATTGTTTTGATTAATCTTTGCCATTTCGGGAGCTAATTACAGTTTGCCAAAACATACATGTGTCGGATGAGAACAAGATGAATGCCCCTAGTGCCGTTTTAACTAGAGTAATTAATTTGGTGAAGTGTAATGGTACTCTAGACGATTCGTATATCATATCACAATCCAGCCAATTAATGTTTCCGGTGATCTATATACTACTACCCCTTTCCTTTTTAATTCATTGCAATCTTTTGAAATTCCGAATATTTTCTGGTTCGGGAATATATTTTTAATTCACAAACGTTTATTCAAATTCATGAATATTTTTTGGATTTATGTACATTTTTTGTGAACCTTTTCAATTCAGGTGTATGCTTTGATATTCACAAACATTATTTGAATTCGCGATCATTTTCGGAAATTAGGTAACTCTTCTGAATTCAAGAATAGTTTTTGAAAACTTCCAAACACATTTGGAATTCATATATTTTTCTTTTAGCCCGGGGGCACTAGAAAGAAAAACAGTGGAGCGAGAACTACCACAAAAGCAATAGAGCAAATTTTTTTTTTTGAGAAACAAAAGTAGAGCAAGCTAAAATACACAAACGGTTGAGCTGGGAAAAAACACTATTGTGCCCGTCCCATAGCGCAAGGTGCTGCATGAGCGGCTTCTCTTGGGCCATAGTGAGTAGGAGGACTTAATCTCAAAGGAAAAAAAAGTGAGTAGGTGAAATCGGTGTCAGTGTGCTAAATAATAAAACAAATTCAAATAACTGCTACTTTGATGAAAACACATAAAATGATACGTAACATAATTGCTATAAACATTTGTACCGTCAAAGTTTAAGGAGCTCGATCTAAAATCAAGCTCGTAGACTCCGTGTTTGGAGGTTGTGAAGGGCTGGTTTGGAGTGCATTCCGAACACGACCGCACGCGCGCAAAGGAAACTTTACCTTCTTGCTCCTCACGCCTCTCCACCCCTACTCTCTTTGTTTTAGGTGTTGTTGCTACTCGTACAAACTCACCCCTACGCTCTTTCTTTTAGGTGGCGGTGTTACTGGGACAACTCACACCAACACAACGAAATCACCAACAACGTGGCTTCTAAACATCGTCAGATCCAAAGAAAAAAAAAACCACCGTCAGACGACCTGCCATTATTGGCGTGATCGATCGCGATTGTTGTTGGAAAGCTGGTAAGACGCTCAACACTGACAACGTCCTCGACTAGCCACATTGCGTATATTATATTACTCCCTCCGTTCCTAAATACAAGTCTTTATAGAGATTTCACAATGAACCACATACGGATGTATATAGATGCATTTTACAGTGTAGATTCATCCATTTTGCTTCGCATGTAGTCCATAATAGAATCTCTACAAAGACTTATATTTAGGAATGGAGGGAGTAGTACTTAACAAATGCCGCTTAATGACATTTTAAGTCAAATTACATGTAAAATTTGTGATAGATTTTGACTCATATTATAGAAAAATTTGAGTATTTCAAATGTGGTTTGTTTATAATCTACTTTAATCTTTGTTTGACTGCATACTAGTATAGTAACTATTAATTTCAAACAAAAGCAAAAGAAAATACGAAGGCTGCAGTATGCTGCCTCAAGTCTGGAACTGCTAGTGCGGACACATGTCTGTTTCTGTTTGCAGTGCAATTGGCCAGGCCTTTGGCCTCTCCAGACTCAAAAGCAGATTTTGTTTCCTCCCTCCATGGCTAATCAGGGGGGCCAAGCTAGAGCCGTAGAGCGCAGCAGCAGCATGAGGTGAGGTGAGGTGAGGTGAGGAGTATCTGTGGTGGCAGGCAAGCACCGATCCAATCGAGCACACACACGGCGCGCGCGGATGGCATGATCAATGCCACTGCCACTGCCGGAGGGGCACGGTGCTGCTGCCGCAAGCGGCTGCCGGCCGGGGCGCGCGCATGCTGCCGCGGCAGCGAAAGGGGCAGCCATGGAAACCGAAGCGGATCCCAGCGCAGATACGACCGATCTTCCGGTCGTCGTCCCATCCCGATCCCGTGCATGCAAACTACTACCCGTCTCCAAAGTCCTCTCCTGGCTCTGTTTTGTGTGTGTGTGCGTGTGAGATACCACGTCTTCTGCCATCTAAATTCTAATAATCTAATCTACATACACAGTTCTTAGTTCTCATACATCACAGAAACATCTCACCTACATACATAGACCGAATCATCTGACCAAAATATCATGTGTCATTCAAAAATTCGCGTAAACTTTGGTTATTTTGGTTATTACCGAAACCGAACCGAAAACAAATGGTTATCACCGAAACCGAACCGTATATATGTATAAAAACGTATAAATCAAAGTATAAAAACCATATAAACCAAACCGAATCAAACCGAAAAAACCGAATGCACACCCTGACTTGTCGTAGCGGCCGGTACAAAGACGCCTCCCATTGGGCGTGCATGCGTGGTCCTCCAGGGAGATTGCCATATGCAAACTGCAACTGATCATGGCACCGAGATCGAGATGCCGGCGAATCTGTGGCAGTGTGGATCAGGCTGTGCTGCATGCATGCAAAGCAGTGCCGGCCGGTACGGTGGCAGTGCCAGTTCTCACCAATCAGACGCCGTCGCTTTAACCCGGCGTCTCATCTCATCTCCTGTACTGTACCCCCTCTCCTCTTGTGGGCCGATGCAAAGCAATCTGCGACAAATGCAGGCGATCAGCTCCGTCCGGCCAGTGTGTGTGTGTGCAAAAGTGGCTTTGGCTACACCTTTCTTTCCCAGGATCCCATGGAGTATCATCCCCACGGCTTTGCAAACGGCATATACTGCTAAAGTACTAGTACTCATTATGGGATGGAGAGAGTAGTTTTCTACACATTCGGCTTCTCCTTGTGTGAGCATGTTCAATTTTGGCATCGTCTTCTGCATCTCATCAGCCGCCCCAATTATATTGATCGGCACATGTCACTCTCGGATGGAGTACCTTTGGTATTAAAAAGTTCTAAGTAAAAAAAAAAGGATGCACCCACGAAGATGAAGAGGACGGAAGACAAATCTGACATGTACTCCCTCCGTTCTTAAATACAAGTTTTTTTTAATATTCCAATACAAGACTACATACGAAGTAAAATAAGTGAATCTATACTCTAAATTACATCTATATACATCAGTATGTAGTCCATAGTGGAATCTCTTCAAAGACTTATATTTAAAAACGGAGAGAGTATATACCATTGCAACTGGAATGTGCAACATTGATCCATCTCAAGAGGAGGAACCATAACTTTCTGGCTGATGTCTGCTGCCGTGCCTGCCCCACACAAAAAGGAAAGCCCTGGTGGGAGGCGTCTTTGTACTAGCCGCTACGACAAGGCTCCCAAGTTTGCGTGCATGCAAAGAAAAAAGGTATATGTGCATGTGAGCCACGAGAAACTGATTTACATCTCTGTCTTTCAAAAAACAGAGAAATATGCATGCATCTCTCTCAAACTGATTTGCATCTAACAATCCATTTCTCCCAAATGGAGGGAGGGGACCTGCATTGTTGGAGTAATGGGCCACGGGTAGCCCAACCCGAGTCCCCGAGCCTTTCAAGACATTGGGCTTGCGGCGCCCACGAGCCTACAGAATGAGGCACCGCCTTCTGGGGGCCGGCTGGCTCATACGGCCGGCTGCCAGAAGACGGCCAGGTACCAGAAGACGGCACCAAGACGGCCGACTCCTAGCCGGCGGCCTCCGGAGAGGCCGGATCCTAGCAGGCGGCCCACAGCGCCCTCAGAGTCCGCGCCACCCCATTAAGAAGACAAGATAGGATGAGGCTACAGTGTAACCCATCACCCCCGTATCCTGGGCCTGGCGTGGCCACAGTGCCCGGTACAGGCGGAGATCTCCGCATGATGCGACACTGACGCCACTCCGCCCTTGACGTCACCCCACGACGGCCTGTCGGTACGGCCCGCAGGCGGCGGGCCCTACCAGGAAGCCAAGGCCCAGAGGGCGGCGTAGCCTAGTCAGTCGGACCCAAGGGGATCCGGCTTCTGGAAGGCGGCCAGGCTCTCTCTCGGGGCCCGTGCACCATTAACCAGACGAGACACGATGAGGCTACAGTGATCTCCCATGAGACGGTGGGACTATAGCCACGCCCTTCCTACGACCAAGCATGCGTCATTAGCCTTATGGCCACAGTACTAGCCAACCAGACCCGCCAGCCGCGGAGGCGGCCTGTCGGCTCCGTACCAGACCAGTCGGCGGGGCCCGTCAAGCGGCGGGCCCCAGCAGCCGGCGGAGAAGTCGGGGACCGGAGACGCAGACAGCCGGGCCCTACGCCCAACCAGACTACCAATGTACCCCTGGGGGTAGGCCCATATAAGCCCCCCAGGGCACCCATGCTAAGGGTTCGGGATCAGATAGAACTAGACTCATACATAGAGGGAGAAGAGAGCTAGCCCTGCCTCCTTCAACCTCTAGCATACAGCTCGAGGAGCATCATTGTAATCACTAGTGCCTTAGTGATCACGCGGAGATCCCGCAGAGCAGGAGTAGGGGTGTTATCTCCTAGGAGAGCCCCAAACTTGGGTAAAGTACGCCGACGTTCGTGTCTACGCCTCATCCCGCTTCCAGGCACCGGCGACATTCTACTCGCTCCCACCATGATAAGCCATCCTTTGGCATATGTCGCATCCAACCCTCGACATTTGGCGCCCACCATGGGGCGAGGTGCACCGTCTTCTGGAGACCTGTTCTGGGCAGGAACTATGTTCCTTCCTGGCGAGCACAGCCAGCCCGGCATGCCTGACGGCGCCTGCATCGACGCGCTGGCGCGGAGGCCGCCTGCGCGGCGAGCCACCTCGCCGATCTTGTTGGCGAGATTTGCCTCTCCGACGAGCCCGCGACCGACTCGGGCGCGGAGTGCCCCGAGAGCCGCCTCGACCAGCTCCATGTTGCCAGCGAGGCTGCTGTGGACTTGGAGTCGGTTGGCTCCACCGACCCGATGATTGTCGACTCCGACACGACGTCGCTTGACGCCTTCCCCACCAACGTGGTGGTCGACGACGAGCTGCTTCCTTGCGAGCTCAGCGGCTCGAGCACCGTCAAAGAGGTGCTTGTCATTAGCCATGACAAGCAGTCGGGCGGAGGCGTTCGAGACCCACTCGAGGCGGTGCTGCGAGACCTGTCTGAGCCCGTCCTTGGAGACGCCGATGCCGAGACGCTGGAGGCGCGCTGCGTCCAGCTCGTCGAAAGCGCCAATAGGCTGGCCAGCGCGAGACGCCTTCCGGAGGCCTACCAGCGTGAGATGGACCATGCCGTTGGCGGCACACCAGCTCCTAGCGGGCCTAGCTACATTGGCGTGATCCGACAGCGTGGCGCGGCCGTAGCCAGCATGTTCGGGGCAGATCGCCCCATCTACGCTACGCCTGCGGAGAACATATGAGCTGCCCAGGCGGCAGCAGACGAGCTGGACAAGCTTGACGCTGACGAGCGTCGCCACATGACGGAGCGTGTCCAGCAGCTCCTTGACACGATCGCCGAGCAGCATGAGGCCGACTGCCGCACTGGAGCGTCCGACCAGCGAATCAACGATTCGCCTCCTCACCGGTACCACGATGCGACATCCCGGACGCCGTCTGTAGGCGGCGCCCGCGAGCGAAAAGACAAGGAGCCGTTTGCTAGCCGCAGTCGGACTCGCTTCTCCATCGAGCGTGACGCAGAAGGCCGCCCCCGAGCCATGGAGCGACGAGGCAACCTGCCTCCCCCTCCGCCTCGCGGGGAGAGATATGAAGGAAATATGCCCTAGAGGCAATAATAAAGTTATTATTTATTTCCTTATATCATGATAAATGTTTATTATTCATGCTAGAATTGTATTAACCGGAAACATAATACATGTGTGAATATATAGACAAACAGAGTGTCACTAGTATGCCTCTACTTGACTAGCTTGTTAATCAAAGATGGTTATGTTTCCTAACCATAAACAAAAGAGTTGTTATTTGATTAACGGGATCACATCATTAGTTGAATGATCTGATTGACATGACCCATTCCGTTAGCTTAGCACCCGATCGTTTAGTATGTTGCTATTGCTTTCTTCATGACTTATACATGTTCCTATGACTATGAGATTATGCAACTCCCGTTTACCGGAGGAACACTTTGTGTGCTACCAAACGTCACAACGTAACTGGGTGATTATAAAGGTGCTCTACAGGTGTCTCCAAAGGTACTTGTTGGGTTTGCGTATTTCGAGATTAGGATTTGTCACTTCGAATGTCGGAGAGGTATCTCTGGGCCCTCTCGGTAATGCACATCATTTAAGCCTTGCAAGCATTGCAACTAATGAGTTAGTTGCGAGATGATGTATTACGGATCGAGTAAAGAGACTTCCCGGTAACGAGATTGAACTAGGTATTGGATACCGACGATCGAATCTCGGGCAAGTAACATACCGATGACAAAGGGAACAACATATGTTGTTATGCGGTCTGACCGATAAAGATCTTCGTAGAATATTTAGGAACCAATATGGGCATCCAGGTCCCGCTATTGGTTATTGACCGGAGACGTGTCTCGGTCATGTCTACATTGTTCTCGAACCGTAGGGTCCGCACGCTTAAAGTTACGATGACAGTTTCTTTATGAGTTTATATATTTTGATGTACCGAAGTTTGTTCGGAGTCCCGGATGTGATCATGGACATGACGAGGAGTCTCGAAATGGTCGAGACATAAAGATTGATATATTGGACGACTATATTCGGACACCG
>NC_041381.1:580074806-580084874 GCF_002162155.2 Triticum dicoccoides | reverse complement strand
TATATACGGGGGCGGGGGGGGGGGGCACCCTAGACACAGAAGTTGATCTTCGTGATCGTTCCTTAGCCGTGTGCGGTTCCCCCCCTCCACGATATTACACCTCGGTCATATTGTAGCAGTGCTTAGACAAAGCCCTGCGCCGGTTGAACATTAAGATCATCACCACGCCGTCGTGCTGACGGAACTCCTCCCCGAAGCTTTGCTGGATCGGAGCTCGGGGTGCATCGTCGAGCTGTACGTGTGTCAAGAACTCGGAGGTGCCGGTGTAACGGTGCTTGGATCGGTTGGACCGGGAAGACGTACGACTACTTCCTCTACGTTGCATCAACGCTTCCGCTTCGGTCTACGAGGGTACGTAGACAACACTCTCCCCTCTCGTTGCTATGCATCACCATGATCTTGCGTGTGCGTAGGAATTTTTTTGAAATTACTACGTTCCGCAACAAGATATTCCACCCCGCCGCCTTTCATGCACCCGACACTCGGCAACCGCCTTGGCCGCCGGGAAGGAGTCGGAGAGAACGACGCCCAACACCGGATCGACCGCCTCAATCGGTCCCTCGCACTAGAAGAAGAAGATGCTCTGGGTCTGCCCTGCTTCGGCCCCCGAGTCCGAGATGAGCCCTTCCCTAAGGGGTTCACACTTCCAAGAGATATGCCCAAGTACATCGGCTCCGTGAAGCCGGAAGACTGGCTAGTCGACTACTCCACGACTGTCAACATAACGAACGGCAACAAGCGTGTTGGTGTGAAGTACGTCCCGCTCATGCTCCAGGGCACGGCCCGGACATGGCTGAATAGCCTGAAGCCCCGCAACATCAACAATTGGGTTGATTTCACCGAAGTTAACTTCACCAGCACGTACAAGCGCCCCCCAAGCCCCGCCAGCTCTCCTTGTGCGTCCAAGGACCCAGCGGATCAACTCGCGACTACCTCACGCGTTGGGCCGAGCTGCGCAATTCTTTCGAGGGCGTGCATGAGGTGCCGAGAGGGCACCCTCCTCAAGCACCAACTTCTCTGCGACGAGCCGGCGACCCTTGACGAATTGTTGATCATAGTAGACAAGTATGCCACGACCGACTCCTCCATGAAGGCGGAGATCCAAGTCGACGCATCTGGCGAAGTGGCTCCTCAAGCTCCGCAAACTCCGGCTGGCAAGGCCAGTCGGCGTCAGCAGCCGAACGACAACAAGTGGAAGGCCACGCAGCCGACTTCCACCAGCCGGCATGTGGTGACAGTCGAAGACCAACAGCCGGAGGGGAAGCCTCCACCCAAGCGTCAGAAGGGCGGCAAGCCCAACTGGTTGCCTGCCTTCTCATACGAGAAGACTCTTGATGCACCCTGCAAGTTCCACAGCGGCGCGAAGCCATCCAACCATACCACTCAGAAGTGCCATTGTCTCACTAGGATCGCCAAGGGTGACGGACTCCTGCCCCTCCGCCTGCCGGCCCGCCGCCTCCTCCGCCCCAACAGCCGGCGGTTCGGCCAGTCGGCGCCATACAAGATGAGTATCCTGAGGAGCATGGAGCTTATGTCGTGATTCACCTGTGTGGCCGACGATAAGCGTAGCAAACGGCAACAACAGCAAGAAGTGCATGCAGTAGCATCCGGGACCCCAGAGTTCATGCATTGGTCCGAGAAGCCTATAAGTTGGAGCAGAGCTGACCACCCGGAGGTGATGCCCTCCCCTGGTTCTTATGCTCTAGTCTTCGACGTCACCTTCACAATAGAGAGGCGGGTTGCACGCTTCTCCCGAGTCCTAATAGATGGAGACAGCAACATCAACATTCTGTACCGAGACACTATTGAGAAGCTGGGAATCAAACGGAGGCAACTTCAGCCCAGCCGGACGGTATTCCATGGCATAGTTCCTGACCTTTCCTGCTCACCAATCGGCAAAACCTAGATTGACGTCCTCTTCGGAGACAAAAATCACTTCCGCCGAGAGCCAGTCTGGTTTGAGGTGGTGGACCTTGAAAGCCCCTATCATGCGCTGCTTGGCCGGCCTGCCCTGGCCAAGTTCATGGCGGTCCCCCACTATGCTTACCTCAAGATGAAGATGCCAAGTACCAAGGGAATCCTAACCATAGCGGAGACTACAAGAAGTCATCCGCCTGTGCGGCAAACAATAGTTGGCTAGCCGAGTCCCTCGTGATTGCAGCAGAAAAACGGCTCCTTGACCGGGTTGCGGCGATGGCAGGCAAGCAGCCGGAAATGTCACCAAACCCCAAGGAGTCGGAAGCTGAGGGCTCATTCAAGCCGGCAAAGGAAACAAAAAGGATACCCTTGGACCCAGAGCACCCGGAGAGGTGCTCTGCCATAGGTGCAAACGTTAACCGCAAATAGGAAGGCGAGCTCATCGATTTCCTCCGTGAGAATCGGGACATCTTTGCATGGTATCCCAAAGACATGCCGGGTGTTCCGACGGATTTCGCCGAGCACAAACTACACGTCCGACCTGACGCCAAGCCGGTCAGGCAGCCCTTGCGCCGCCTGTCGGAAGAGAAGAGAAGAGTTGTTGGAGAAGAGATAGCCCGGCTTCTGGCTGCTGGCTTCATCATGGAAGTGTTTTTCCTAGAATGGTTAGCCAACCCGGTCCTTGTGCTAAAGAAGAATAAGCAGTGGCACATGTGCATTGATTACACCAGTCTCAACAAAGCTTGCCCTAAAGATCCCTTTGCCTTACCAAGAATTGACCAAGTGATAGACTCCACAGCCGGATGCGAGCTGCTGAGTTTTCTGGATGCGTACTCAGGGTATCACCAAATCAAGCTGAACCCAGCCGATAGGCTGAAGACCGCCTTCATCACACCGTTCGGAGCCTTCTGCTACCTGACCATGACGTTCGGCTTGAGGAATGCCGGCGCCACATTTCAGCGTTGCATGCAGAAGTGTCTCCTCAAGCAACTCGGCAGAAACGCCCATGTCTACGTAGATGATGTAGTGGTGAAGACGGAGAAGCGTGGCACGCTGCTGGAAGACCTCAAGGAAACCTTTGAAAACTTGCGTCGATTCCAAATCAAGCTCAACCCAGAGAAATGCGTCTTTGGAATACCAGCCGGCCAGCTTCTTGGCTTCCTGGTCTCAGAGCGCGGCATAGAGTGCAACCTAGTGAGGATCAAGGCCATCGAACAGATGAAGGCGCCCACCCAACTGTTGGACGTGCAAAAATTCACTGGCTGCTTGGCATCTATCAGCCGTTTGATCAGTCGGCTGGGCGAGAAGGCTCTTCCCCTATACCAGCTCATGAAGAAGACCACTTTTTTTGAGTGGAACAACAAGGCGGACGAAGCCTTTCTCCAGCTCAAGAAGATGTTGACCACTCTGCCTATCCCGGCGGCTCCGACTGCTAAGGAGCCCATGCTTCTCTACATCGCCGCTACCAGTCGGGTGGTCAGCACAGTCATAGTTGTGGAGCGCAAGGAAGAAGGCAAAGCACTACCAGTCCAGAGGCCGGTGTATTACCTGAGTGAAGTGTTGTCCGCCTCCAAACAGAATTACCCCCACTATCAGAATATGTGCTACGGTGTGCATTTTGCCGCCAAGAAGATGAAGCCATATTTTCAGGAGCACTCCATCACTGTTGTCTGCACTGCTCCGCTTGCCGAGATCATTGGAAGCAGAGATGCTTCGGGCCGAGTGGCCAAATGAGCCATAGATTTGGCCCCCTACACCATCTACTACCATCCCCACACCGCCATCAAGTCGAAAGCGCTGGCCGACTTCCTCGCCGACTGGGTCGAGACCCAGTACTTGCCGCCAACACCAGACTCCACCCATTGGCGGATGCATTTTGATGGGTCCAAGATGCACACTGGTTTGGGAGCCGGCATCGTCCTCACCTCTCCTAAAGGCGACAAGCTCAGATATGTGCTGCAAGTTCACTTTGCCGCCTCCAACAACGTAGCTGAATATGAAGCACTCATACACGGGCTCCGGCTTGCCAAGGAACTCGGCATTCGCCGGATCCTATGCTATGGAGATTTTGATTTGGTGGTCTAGCAGTCGTCGGGCGACTGGGACACCAAGGATGCAAACATGGCAAGCTACCGCTTCCTCATGCAGCAACTCAGTGGATACTTTGAAGGGTGCGAGTTTCTCCATGTGCCAAGAAATGATAATGAGCAAGCAGATGCCTTGGCACGGATTGGCTCCACCTGACAAGCGAGACAATGAGACTTCGGCATGCAGCTCGGGGACTGCAGCAGTCGCACCCGGCTCGGGGACTTCAGAACCCAGATCGGGGACTGCAACAGTCGGCCCGGGGACTCCTCCAACTCAGCAAGGGGCAGCCGATTCAAACCTACCGCCTCCCGGCCCGCCCACCCTCATGCAAGTTACAGTCCTGGCAGTCGGAGAAATAGCAGCACCTTCATGGGCTCAACCCATCCTCAACTATCTGGTGAACAAAGAGCTGCTGACCAATGAGATCTCTGCTCGACAAGTGCAACGTCAGGCAGCAGCATACACCATCGTCAACAGAGAACTGGTGAGGCGTAGCGTCACCGGTGTGTACCAACGCTGCGTAGAACCATACAAAGGCCAAGCTATCCTCAAAGATATCCACCAAGGCGAATGTGGTCACCACGCGGTCTCAAGATCACTTGTTGCCAAAGCTTTCCGTCATGGTTTTTTCTGGCCGACTGCCCTAGAAGATTCCAAAGACTTGGTGCACAAGTGTCAGGGGTGCCAGAAGTTCTGTTCCAAGTCACATCTGCCGGCTTCTGCACTCAAGACCATTCCTATTGCCTGGCCCTTTACCGTCTGGGGGCTGGACATGGTGGGGCCATTCAAGACAGCACACGGCGGTATGACTCATCTGTTTGTCGCCGTGGACAAATTCACCAAGTCGATAGAAGTGAAGCCAATCAAGAAGTTGAATGGGTCGACTGCTGTGACTTTCATCGCAGACATCACCACTCAGTATGGCATACCACACAACATCATCACCGACAATGGCACCAATTTTCCCAAAGGCGCCTTGGCTCGTTTCTGCGCAACACAGGTCATCCGACTGGACTTAGCATCCGTTGCCCACCCGCAGTCAAACGGCCAGGTGGAGCGAGAAAACGACCTTATTTCGCCCGGCATCAAGCCCCGACTGGTCGAGCCTCTAGAGCGTTTGGCGGGCTGCTGGCTCGGTGAGCTGCCGGCCATTCTCTGGAGCCTGCGCACAACACCAAACAAGTCAACCGGCTTCATGCCCTTCTTCCTCGTCTACGATGGGGAAGCCGTCATCCCAACGGACATGGAATTTGACTCCCCTCGAGTCACCATGTACACCGAGGACGAGGCCAAAGAAGCACGAGAAGATGGCATGGATCTGCTAGAAGAAAGACGGCTGTTGACACTCAGCCGGTCTGCCATCTACCAGCAGAGTCTACGCCGATACTACAATCAGAAGGTCAAGCCGAGATCCTTCCAAGAGGGAGACCATGTGCTCCGACTGATACAGCAAACAGCCGGCCAGCACAAGCTCTCGGCACCTTGTGAAGGCCCTTTCATCATCAGCAAAGTTTTGGGCAACGATTCCTACTACCTAATCGACGCTCAAAAGCCCAGAGCACGCAAGAGAGACAACTCTGACAAGGAGACGAAGAGGCCGTGGAACGCAAACCTCCTCCGAAGATTTTACAGTTAATGCAGTATGTATCATGCTACCTTTTGTATTAAGTACAAAGACTCCGGGTCCCCCGAGAAGAGCTCGGGGACTACCCTCTTTTATCTATATGACAAGTATTATGCCTATGAATGTGTTATTTCATTATTCTGCCTGGCACCGGGTTCGACCAGTCGGCCCGGGGGCTCGCCGCCTTCTACTATGTGCCGCTTTCTGTAGTCAGACAAGTAGTGTGTTGGCACCTAAACCTTCCCCTACCAGAAGCCGTAGCTTGCAGAGCAACTGTTCGGCAGGCAGGAGTTGCAGAAATGGTGTCACACGAAAAAATGGGTAAGGAAACAAAGTGCGCACATAGTATAAGCCGGCATCCCGCCCTTTCGATCGGCCGCTGAGCAGTCGGCCGGCCGACTTCTACTTACCTTGCCAACACTCCAGTTGGCTAAGTACTTGCCCTCCTCAAAGCAGCTGAGTGCTCGACTCAGCCGCAAAGGGAGGGCGGCAAAGGAAAAAGCCAAGGAGCAAAAAGCAAGAAAAAGTCAGAAGTCGGCAAAAAGCACAACTTATGTCAAAGAATATTTACATATCAAAAGGCCCATCGGCCAGCATTCAACGAAGTTTGAAATACACCCCGCGGGTGGAATTGCGCAAATTTAACAAAGTTTGTCGAGACTTATAAGTAAGACAGATAAAGATGATGGCCTAGGGAGCAGCAGAGGGGTCCGGCTGGGTGGTGGAGTCGGCGGCGCCGGTTGGTGGAGTGGAAGGCCGGTCGGTCTCCGCGTGGTCGCCTCCAGTAGCAGTCGGCGCACTCGAGCTCGGCTCGTTGTTCGAGGCACGATCAGGCGGAGGCTGGCCACCCGCTCCGACCTCTGGCACACCTTCTCCACTTTCCTCATCCTCCTCGTCCTCTCCCTCGTCGCTGGAGTCGATCACCTCGGCCGAATCCTCGCCATCCTCTGGGTTCAGCCTGAACCACTTTGGTGGCGCCTCGACACCATTCTCAGCTAGCTCCGGGATGAAGACGCTGGTGTTGGTGTACTCGGCGATCGCTGCCGCACGCCTGATGTCAGGACCCCGACTCGATGTCACATCGATCTAGCTGGTAACACCTCATATCACTTTGCGGCCTCACGCACGGTATTCCCACGGGTGTCGTCTTACCTTTTCCCGGGACCGTTTGCGCCTTTTGGCTCACGTATATGATAGTGTCGCTAGCATCCATATGATAAAGAGCCCGGGCTGACATGATTAGTCGTAAACCCAAAGTGGCACAGACTTACAGGGACAGGCATCCATGACCCAGCTTCGAACGTGTCGGTCATCAGCAAGTGGGTCCGGGCTGTAGCACTGGGCTAGCAGGACTCCGGTAAACCGGGCTGTAGCGGGCTAACAGGACTCCGGTACTCAAAGCGTGACATTTCCCCGAAGGGACAGACACAGGAACGAAGAAGGACACATGCCGGCCAGCCTAAGTGTTCCAGAGCAGTAGCAAGCTACCATGGCTCAGCGGCAACACTAGGAGACATTTCCCGGTAAAAGAGGCTACTAAAGATAAACAACTAGATAGTCAGATCCCACACATACCAAGCATTTCAATCATACACACAATATGCTCGATATGTGCAAATACAACGAAGCATCACAACATGACTCTACGACACAAGTACTTTATTTAAGGCTCAGTGAGCCATACATAACATACACAAAGGTACGGGTCTCACGACCCAACATACAAGTCATACAGTCATACAAACCAGCAGCGGAAGTAACTTGTCTGAGTACAGACAACTAGTAAAATAGAAGAGGCTTGGAAAGCCTAGCTATACTACGTGGTCCTTCACAAGCTCAGGGTCACCACCTGGGTCTTTAGCCTACTCGTTGATGTCAACGTCTACATAGAACCCATCAGAAGGGGTTGCAGCGTCTTCTGTAAAAATGTAGATTATAGCAACATGAGTACAAAGGTACTCAGCAAGACTTACATCAGATCCTACATACATGCATCGTATCAAGAAGGGTTGGTGGAGTTATTGCAGCAAGCCAGCTTTGAATCTTGGCTAGGCTATCCTACGATAATCCAACTTGAAATGGTTTTGCGCACACGAGTCCACTACTCACCACTTCAATACACTACCGAGGATCCACCTCCGTCTTCCTACGGAAGAGCCATCCTCGGCACTCACACTTATCTTGAGGCTTTTAACAGTTTCCATTTACTTGTCTATGAACTGTATAGGCAACCAAGTAGTCCTTTACCGCGGACGCGGCTATTCGAATAGATTATGATAACCCTGCAGGGGTGTACTTCTTCATACATGTTTCCACCACTTAGCGTCTGCACACGACATGTGCTCGGCAGACTTCAAGCGAAAGCCGACGTGGGTGTAGACCACGACCTACCTAAACACTTAAGCCTCTAGTCCAGGTTTATCGCCTATTCAGGTTCCATCCGCAGGGAGTCCGGCCGGGGTTTCCCATACGGCCCCGAACAATGTGAACAGGGTTCCCGAGATACCTAACGGGTATTCGGTACACCGTGCCACGTACCTACCGCATCACAGCCCACCCCTACGGTCAGCGCTGTCCACGGCCTCCAGTAGGCTACAAACACCAGAAACTACTTGCAACTCCTGGACAAAGAGCTAGGGTGAATAAGAAGTCGAGCGGGGTCATATTTCAGGGCCCAATGCATGGTAGTAGCTGTATCTTAAATCACGCATACAGATCTCAGTGCTTAAGGTCGGCTTCAATGAAACAACCCACCATGTACTCCTACATGGCCTCTCATCGATACCTTTACCAAATCGTGTTCACCACACCACTCTCATTACCGAGATAAACATTTCACTCTAGCCCATCACCCAGATGAACCAGACCTGACACGACTCTAAGCATAGCAGGCATAGCAAGGTAGGAACAACACATACATATGGCTCAAACAACTCCTACACATGCTAGTGGGTTTCATCTAGTTACTGTGGCAATGACAGGTCATGCAGAGGAAATGGGTTCAACTACCGTAGCACACAGCAGTTTGAAACGCGTTGTCTTAATGCAGTAAGAGAGAGCAGGAGCGAGAACATGGGATTGTATCGATATGATCAAATGCTTGGTTGCTTGCCTGATGGTTCGATGCACGGATACGGTTCTTCGTTAGGGTAATCACGGTACTCCTCGGGGACAGAACCTGTCGCAAAGGGCATCGATACACAAGCATCACCAAACAATGTGCAACAATATGATGCATGCATGAAACATGGCAATATGAGTGTATTGGGCTAATGCAACTAAAGCCAGAAGGGTTTGAACAAATTTGAATCAAAGATTCAAATTCCAAATTCAAATATGGCCTTTTAAAGTGCCTTCTCTTGTTCTGCTTAAAACATCAATTTAACTTGTTTGATCATGCATGAAAATAGTACAGATGGATAGATTGGATTTTTCTGATCATTTTTCATATATAATTTGTCCAATTTGGAGTTACAGAATAAAAGTTATGAATTTTTGAAGTTTAAATAATATTCTGGAATTTCCTGATTTAAATTAAATCCAGAAAATCAATTACTGCGTCAGCCTGACGTCAGTGTGACGTCAGCAGGTCAACGGAACTGGTCCAGGTCAAACCTGACAGTGGGTCCCGCATGTCAGGGTGATTATTTTAATTAAAACTTAATTAAAACTAATCCTGTTTAATTAACAGGGCTGGGCCCCACCTGTCATTGACTCAGGGGAGTCAACCAGGGCCCACCCGTGGTCAAACCCGAGTCGGCTGCACCGGCGTTTAGCCGCCGGCGAGCCCGACGTGGCGGCGGAAGTGGTTTTGGTCATTTCGGCCACCAAACGGACTGCGGAGACCACCGGAGTGGAGCTGAGGCCAACCCGCAGCTCTTGGCGGAGCCCGTTGGGGTCGGGGTGGCCGGAGTCGACGACGGCGAGCTCGGCTGCGGCCGCCGGGGTTCGGTCGTGCACGGGAACGGTGCTGGAGCTCGAAGTCGAGCAAAGCGAGGCGCTAGGGATGCTCTATGGGGTCTTGCGAACTTGTTGGACTCGCCGGGGTGACCAAATGGTCACCGGAGCTGCGTCGACGGCGAGCTCGGCGACGGCGGAGGTTCGGCCGTGGTGGGGAGGTGGCTATGGTGAGGGAACGAGGGGAAGAAGAGGGGGAAACGGTGGCTTAGCTCACCGCGGTTGTAGTGGGCGTCGAAGCGGGCTCGGGGACGCACTGGAGACGGCGAATTCGACGGCGACGATGGTCGGAGCCCGAAGAGGGGAACGGCGACGTGGCGGCGATCCAGGGCTTCCGGGGAGCTGTGGAGCGGTGGGGAGGAAGAGGGAGTCGTGGCGGAGCTCCTGAGCTAGTCGGGGGAGCGAGGGGTGGTCGGAGACGGTGGCTATGGCGAACGGCAGCGAGTGTGGTGTTCGGCCGGGCGAGAGAGAGAGCGAGGGAG
>NC_041381.1:580066731-580073287 GCF_002162155.2 Triticum dicoccoides | reverse complement strand
CGAGATTTGGGTTCCTCCGGGAAGAAGGCGGGGTACTCGAGTCGAAGACGATCCTCCCTTTCCCAAGTTGCTTCATCCTCAGAATGGTGCGACCATTGAACCTTGAGAAACTTGATATTATGACGTCGGGTGGTACGTTCGGCCTGATCGAGGATACGAACGGGGTACTCTCGATATGTAAGATTATCTTGGAGATCAAGCGTTTCGTGGTCCACTTCACGGATAGGATCCGAGAAGCAACGCCTGAGTTGAGAAACGTGGAAGACATCGTGAACTCTGGAGAGGTGCGGAGGTAGTTCCAACTGGTAGGCAACTTCTCCTCGTTTGGCAAGAATGCGAAAAGGTCCAATGTAACGAGGAGCCAATTTGCCTTTGATACCGAAACGATGGGTTCCCTTCAGAGGGGTGACCCGAAGATAAGCCTTCTCGTCAACCTCGAAAGTCATAGCCTCATGTTTTCGGTCATATTGACTCTTTTGACGAGATTGGGCTGTTTTCAACTTTTCACAAACGATACGAACTTGCTCTTCTGCTTCCTGAATCATATCCGGGCCAAAGAATTGTCTTTCCCCGGTCTCTGACCAGTTAAGGGGTGTTCGACATCGTCGTCCATAGAGAACTTCAAAAGGGGCTTTACCCAAGCTAGATTGATAGCTGTTGTTATAAGCGAATTCGGCAAATGGAAGGCACTTCTCCCAGTCCATTCCAAATGAGATAACAGAGGCTCGAAGCATTTCTTCTAGAATTTGGTTGACGCATTCCACTTGACCACTCGTCTGAGGGTGGAAAGCGGTGCTAAAGGAGAGACGAGTTCCCATAGCATTTTGGAAACTTTCCCAAAATCGAGAGGTGAAAAGACTTCCTCGATCCGAGTTAATTTCCAAAGGAACACCATGAAGAGACACTATTCGGGAGATGTATAAGTCTGCCAGTCGACTAGCGGTTATACTCTCACGAACAGGTAAGAAATGGGCTACTTTGGAAAGACGATCGACCACGACGAAAATAGCATTATTCCCTCTCTTGGTCCTGGGAAAACCGGTAATGAAATCCATACCAATTTTATCCCATTTCCATTCAGGAATAGATAGGGGTTGAAGGGTGCCAGCAGGCCGTTGATGCTCTGCTTTTACACGACGACAGACGTCGCAATTAGCAATATACTGAGCAATTTCTCTCTTCATCCTAGTCCACCAGAACCTCTGGCGTAGGTCCTGACACATCTTAGTACTACCGGGATGAATAGTGAGAGGAGATTCATGAGCCTCCTTAAGGATCAACTGCCGTAGATGCTGGTTCTTGGGAACCACTAGACGGTTCTCAAAGTACACAACACCATGATCATTTGTGGAGAAACAACTAGCACCTCCGCTAGCAATGTTCTCCTTGATCTTAGCTATTCCCTTATCTCGCTTCTGGGCAGCAATGATTTGATCCGTAAGAGTAGGTTTCGCCACCAAGGTGGAGAGAAATCCTTGAGGAACAATGTGAAGGTTAAGCTTCCGAAATTCCTCATGGAGAAGCGGTTGACTTTGTTGTAACATCAGATTGTTACAATAAGATTTACGACTTAGCGCATCAGCCATGACGTTGGCTTTCCCTGGGGTGTAGGTTATTCCTAAGTCGAAGTCTGTGATCAATTCAACCCAACGTCTCTGCCTGAGATTCAAATCCGGTTGGGTGAAAATATACTTCAGACTTTGGTGATCAGTGAATATTTCACAACGATTACCGAGGAGGTAATGTCGCCAGGTCTTAAGTGCATAGACTACGGCCGCAAGCTCTAGATCATGAGTAGGATAATTCTCCTCATGTGGGTGCAATTGCCGTGAAGCGTAGGCAATTACGTGTCGATCTTGCATGAGAATGCAACCTAGTCCTTGTCGCGAGGCGTCGCAGTAGATAGCAAAGTCCTTAGAGAAGTCTGGCGGTACCAGTACGGGAGCAGAAGTCAGGCGTCTTTTCAGTTCCTGAAAGCTGTGCTCACATTGTGGAGTCCATTCGAACTTCTTATCTTTCTTGAGGAGTTCGGTTAGGGGTTTAGCAACCTTGGAGAAGTTCTCGACAAAGCGACGACAATAGCTCGCTAAGCCCAGAAAGCTCCGAACTTGCTTGACCGATTCAGGTGGAGTCCAGTTAAGGACGGCTTGAACTCGCTCAGGGTTAACAGCAATACCTTTACCAGATATTACATGACCCAGATAGGTCACTTCTGACAACCAGAATTCACATTTAGAAAGTTTGGCATAAAGGCGATGCTCTCGAAGTTTCTGCAACACTAGCCTTAGATGTTCGGCATGTTCTTCCTCGTTCTTGGAGTAGATGAGTATATCATCGAGGTAAACCACGACGAATTTATCCAAATACTCCATGAAGATTGAGTTCATTAACCGAGAAAAGGTGGCTGGAGCGTTGGTTAAACCGAAGGACATGACGGTGTACTCGTATTGGCCATAACGAGTAACAAAGGCCGTTTTAGGAATGTCCCCGTTTCTGATTTTGATTTGATGGTAGCCCAACCTCAAATCCATTTTGGAGAAGACTGAGGATCCAGCGAGCTGATCGTACAGGTCGTTGATCCTGGGAAGTGGATATTTGTTCTTGATTGTGACCAAGTTGACAGGTCGGTAATCTACAACCATCCGGTCCGTACCATCCTTCTTCTTGACGAATAGGACGGGGCAAGCCCACGGAGAAGAACTAGGTCGGATGAAACCCTTTTTCAAGGACTCATCGAGTTGTTTCTTAAGTTCGGCTAGTTCTAGGGGTGCCATCTTATAAGGTCTTCTAGCAATCGGAACGGTTCCTGGAATGAGGTCTATTACAAACTCAACATCCCTGTCAGGTGGAACACCTGGCAATTCCTCTGGAAAGACATCCGGGAAGTCACAGACTACCGGAACGTCCTCAAGGTCTGGCAAAGGGCTGGCGTTAAGAGAATATAATTGTCGCTTGGCTATTCGGGTCAAGACATTGACTATCTTCCCCGAAGGATGGGTGAGTTGAACAGTCCTAGAGAAGCAATCGATTTGGGCATGATGAGCCGACATCCAGTCCATACCCAGAATGACATTAATATCTGAAGATTTAAGGGCTATCAAAGATGCAAGGAAAACAAGTCTGTCGACTTGGATTTCGTTCCCATGGCTTACTCTAGAAGTTTGCCATTTGGATCCCGGAGTTTGGATTACCATAGAGGTTGGCATATCACCGAATGCGATGTTATGCAAGCGAGCATAATTTTCAGATATAAAGGAATGAGAGGCTCCTGTATCGAAAAGAACAGATGCCGGGTGGCAGTTAACAAGAAGCGTACCGAGAACGACGTTTGGATCCTCTTGAGCTTCTTCGGCAGAGATACAGTTGACATGGCCACGCGAAGCGGTGACCGGTTTAGCATGAAACACTTTCCCTGTCGGCTTGCCACGGCCAACAGCTTTAGCAGATTGATTGGGGTTGGTCTGGGGACACTCACGCATATAGTGACCAGATTCCCCACACTTGAAACAAGTCACGGAACTGGTACGTGGAGGAGCATTGTTAGTTGGACCCCCATAGGGCTTGGCTGGAGCAGACTGTTGAACGGGGCGAGGCGCCTGGAAGGATGGCCTCGATGTGAACCTGGGTGGCAGGGCGGTGTTGGGTACCCACACGCGGCGCTTCTGAGGACCAGCACCGGATGAGGAACCCGTGTCACGTCCATGCTTGCGTGTTGCGTCATAGTCAGTCTGACCAGTTTCAGCACTGATGGCTTTGTTGACAAGTTTCGAAAAAGATGTGCACTCATGCAGACGGAGGTCACGGCGAAGCTCAGGACTAAGGCCCTTACGGAACCTTGCTTGCTTCTTGGCGTCAGTAGACACTTCCTCAGTTGCATATCGGGCGAGATTACCAAACTCCCTGCTATAGGCATCCACAGAAAGTCGGCCTTGGGTGAAACTGCAAAATTCTTCACGTTTACGGTCCATGAGACCCTCCGGAATGTGATGTTCACGGAAAGCCTCGCTGAACTCAGCCCAAGTAGTGACATGGACCGCTGGGCGCATAGCTCCATAATTCTCCCACCATAGACTGGCGGGGCCTTCAAGATGATATGCAGCAAAGGTGACCTTGTCAGCCTCCGCTACCAGCGCGGAATGCAGTTTATGGGAGATACTGCGAAGCCAGTCATCAGCGTCGAGAGGCTCGACGGAGTGGTGGAACGTGGGTGGATGCAATTTGATAAAATCACTGAGTGACACCACGTTAGCCCTCTGATGGTGTGCTGTATTCTGTTCAATACGCTCCAACAAACGGTTCGTCTCCCGCTTGTTTCTCTCAGCTTCCATCATCACCTCGGCTAGTGAAGGAGGATGAGGCAGATTTACATCCCTGGCTTCACTGCCTTCGGCCTGCTCTTGAGAAGCAGGGTTAGCGCGCGTGTTGACCATCCTAGGAAATCAAGACAATGTTTTAGTCAGGATGGTAAAATTCCGACATAGGATTTATAATGTAAGAAATAACTCGGAATGCAAGATGATCATCCGTATGACATGGTAGATACAGAAACTGCTTCTTTATTCCATCGTCATACACACCATACAGGGTTTAGTACAAGACCAAACAAAGTACTATTACGGTGAAAAGAGGATTACATCTCATCGGAGACATTCCAAGCTCCTATACATTATTTTTCTACATCTCCAGAAAGAGTACAAACTAGGTCATATCCCACGAGTCACGCGGGACGATAGACGACACAGCTAGTGCGAACTAGTGATACTACCACTAACTCAGACCGATCCGTAGTAGTCCTCGTAAAAGTCACCTCCATAGCCTGGGAGTTCAACATGATCATCCGGAAACAGACGGTCTCGCGGAGCTTGTGGACCATAGGGGCTAGGATGAGGCCTTGGACCAACAAACGGTGGCCTGCGGGGACCGCAAGGTGGGGTGATGCCTCCTACATCACGCCAAACCATCACGTCTGGCAGAGCAGATCTCACAGGATAGAGATCGCGCATATCTGAATATCCAGCTTGCACCGCCGGTGCGAACCGAGTCAAAGTGGCCCAGTGGTCAGCACGGGTGTTGAAGAGCTCTAGCCTTAAGGCCCGATTTTCTCGGTCCTTATCCTCGAGCATCTCAGCAGTGGTGCGAGTCCGTGAATCCTCCTGAGTGGGGTCAGCATAGATAGCCTGGAGATACCCTTGTGCTCCCGGAAGTGATCCTGGCATATACCGGAAATCAGAGTCCCGAAATATACCAGATCTGACTCGCATAATGGTCATCATAGAGTAGGCGGCGTCCTGCACAGCCATCTCAATGGTAACCCCGAGTCCATAAGAGCAGTGAAGAGGCTCGGTGGATCCAGGATAAGATGGAAATATCCTGACAGTGCAGAGATACTGGCTCTGATTAAAATCTCGGAATTGCTCTTCGATCGTGTACTCGGGATACCAGCGATATCCAGCCTCAGTCATTACCCTGACCAACTTAGCAGTATGGCCGGGTACATCTAGGCATCGAGTCAGGCGAACCACTTGATTGAGGTCGCGAGTGGCCATCTGAAAGCACAATCATAATGCAAGGGCATTAGAATTTCTAGCAAAATTTCGGCAGCATAACAGCTGTAAATGCTCAAGAAGGATTTTGAGACATTTGACAAAGGATTTCATACACACTCAACATCATCATATCAAAGTTCTGAATCCATTCTGGCAACATAATGTGGTAGTAGAACTGAACTAGGCTGGTAACCATCAAACTTATAAGGTACTACTGATTAGTAACTCGTGATCCTGATAGAGAGAACAGATCCTAATTCCTTAACCCCCGGTGGAAGAATGGACTGACTCAGATCAGAAAGTCATAAGGTAAAGGAGTAAAAAGAGCCTTACGTTCCATCCCACAAACAATTCCCCTACATATAACTAAAAAATTTCTAGACTCAACATCGACCAGTTTGGCTTGGAGAACCTACAGGCAGTCCGGCTCTGATGCCAACGCTGTCATGACCCCGACTCGATGTCACATCGATCTAGCTGGTAACACCTCATATCACTTTGCGGCCTCACGCACGGTATTCCCACGGGTGTCGTCTTACCTTTTCCCGGGACCATTTGCGCCTTTTGGCTCACGTATATGATAGTGTCGCTAGCATCCATATGATAAAGAGCCCGGGCTGACATGATTAGTCGTAAACCCAAAGTGGCACAGACTTACAGGGACAGGCATCCATGACCCAGCTTCGAACGTGTCGGTCATCAGCAAGTGGGTCCGGGCTGTAGCACTGGGCTAGCAGGACTCCGGTAAACCGGGCTGTAGCGGGCTAACAGGACTCCGGTACTCAAAGCGTGACATTTCCCCGAAGGGACAGACACAGGAACGAAGAAGGACACATGCCGGCCAGCCTAAGTGTTCCAGAGCAGTAGCAAGCTACCATGGCTCAGCGGCAACACTAGGAGACATTTCCCGGTAAGAGAGGCTACTAAAGATAAACAACTAGATAGTCAGATCCCACACATACCAAGCATTTCAATCATACACACAATATGCTCGATATGTGCAAATACAA